>NC_089783.1:38314124-38334124 GCF_040412425.1 Macrobrachium rosenbergii | reverse complement strand
CTGGGACGTGTTTATTACATATATATATATATATATATATATATATATATATATATATATATATATATATATATATATATATATATATATATATATACCAATGAGCAAGGGTGTGGGAATGCCCGAATACAGACATTAAACGGAGGCGGACAGGAATACTCTTGATTAGTCATTTGATTGCATGTTTATTCCCAACGTTTCATAATCCATGATTACATCATCAGGGGTTCTAGAATTAAAAAAACAAAAACATTGACAATAAAAATTACAGAAAAATTATGCAAAGGCAAAGTCAGAACATAAAAATGACAATCGACTTAAAAGGAAACTTTACACAAAGGACACCGAGGAACAGGTAAAATACAGAGAAATTAATTAAAACAAATAGAATATATAAAAGACAAGTAAAAAAAAATTTAAAAAATTTATATTTAAAATATTTATGTTTTAAAAACACTAAAATTTTAAATCACATTAAGAAAACAAATAAATAAATGAATAAAAGTGACTAAGGGTATGGGGCCAACCTGTCAGTACGACACAAATACAGAAAATGAAGTCTTCAAAGGAGAAACAAAACAACAAAAGCATTATCATTATGACAGGTACAAAGGAACAGCCGAAGTCTGAGTGTTCAACTTCGGAACAAGCTGTTTTATCATAAGAGACTCGAGTATTGGTAGTTCCAGTTGGCTAGAAGTTCGTCCAATTATGTAGAAATCTTTGTTTTCAATGGGGGTTTTACAAAATTTCGCATGACTTCTGATGTTGGAGTGTTCGGGGTTGGAGATTTTACCCCCTCACGAAAACTTATCCCTATGTGAGTCTATGCGTACTTTTAGAAGTCTCGAGTGGATCCCACATAAATCCCTCGAGTTACACTTGGGGCAAGAATACTTATACACCACTCCGGAGGACATCATAGCACAAAGCTGATCCTTAAATTTAAAAATAGAGCCAATCGTTAGGGGTTGATAGGAATAAGTTTAACATCTATGGCACCAAAATGTTTTTGAATTGTACTAGTAAATTTTGTTCTAAAATGGACATCATGACAGTATGGAAATTTGGCATAAAAGTGTAGTTTTAGGTACTGTAAGAGTATATCGCTCAGTGAAAAACTTCTTGTTAAGTATTTTATTGAGGCTATTAAAAACTATCTTAGACGGAAAGCAATTGTGTTTAAAATATTCTAAAGAAAGGTTACTTCATCATGAAAGCTTTCCAACTAGAGGTGAGGGGAAAGGGCCCTGTGAAAAGAGTTGCAACGGAATTAATCTTAAAATTATAAAAACAATAACTGTAAAAATGGCACCTAATCCTGTAAAAGTCTTTTTCTAAAAATCGTGGTAGTAAAATTATTGTTATATCTGGTGACCAGAACGTCAAGAAACGGCAGTCGATTGTCCTCTTCCTTCTCAAGAGTAAACTTGAGATTAGGGTGGCAGGAGTTAGCAAATTCCAAAAAGGCGTCCGAGTCATACTCTCTTCTGAAGAGGGCAAAGGTGTCGTCAACATACCGTACATAAAAGACATAAAAGAGAGGATGGTAACTGAGAGGGCATTCATCCAGCATGCGCTCCTCCAGGGAGCACATAAAGATATTAGAGAACGTAGGTCCGAGCGGCGAGCCCATAGCCATACCATCAACCTGCTTGTATAATTTATTATTAAAAATAAAAGCTGTGTCCAGCACCGCTAGTTCCAACAAGGTTTTAAAAGACGAGCGAGTAAAATTATTAAAAACAGAATCAGGCTGAGTAAAAAGCTTATTTAAAATAATTTCAATCGTCTCATGATGAAGTAACCTTTCTTTTAGAATATTTTAAACACAATTGCTTTCCGTCTAAGATAGTTTTTAATAGCCTCAATAAAATACTTAACAAGAAGTTTTTCACTGAGCGATATACTCTTACAGTACCTAAACTACACTTTTATGCCAAATTTCCATACTGTCATGATGTCCATTTTAGAACAAAATTTACTAGTACAATTCAAAAAACATTTTGGTGCCATAGATGTTAAACTTATTCCTATCAACCCCCTAACGATTGGCTCTATTTTTAAATTTAAGGATCAGCTTTGTGCTATGATGTCCTCCGGAGTGGTGTATAAGTATTCTTGCCCCAAGTGTAACTCGGGGATTTATGTGGGATCCACTCGGAGACTTCTAAAAGTACGCATAGACTCACATAGGGGGGTAAGTTTTCGTACGGGGTAAAAATCTCCAACCCCGAACACTCCAACATCAGAAGTCATGCGAAATTTTGTAAAACCCCATTGAAAACAAAGATTTCTACATAATTGGACGAACTTCAGCCAACTGGAACTACCAATACTCGAGTCTCTTATGATAAAACAGCTTGTTCCGAAGTTGAACACTCAGACTTCGGCTGTTCCTTTGTACCTGTCATAATGATAATGCTTTTGTTGTTTTGTTTCTCCTTTGAAGACTTCATTTTCTGTATTTGTGTCGTACTGACAGGTTGGCCCCATACCTAGTCACTTTTATTCATTTATTTATTTGTTTTCTTAATGTGATTTAAAAATTTTAGTGTTTTTAAAACATAAATATTTTAAATATAAATTTTTAAATTTTTTTTTACTTGTCTTTTATATATTCTATTTGTTTTAATTAATTTCTCTGTATTTTACCTGTTCTCGGTGTCCTTTGTGTAAAAGTTTCCTTTTAAGTCGATTGTCATTTTTATGTTCTGACTTTGCCTTTGCATAATTTTTTCTGTAATTTTATTGTCAATGTTTTTGTTTTTAATTCTAGAACCCTGATGATGTAATCATGGATTATGAAACGTTGGGAATAAACATGCAATCAAATGACTAATCAAGAGTAATTCTGTCATAATATTTAATGTATATATATATATATATATATATATATATATATATATATATATATATATATATATATATACATACAGTATGTGTGTGTATGTATGTATGTATGTATTGTTACAGACCGGAGGGGCGGATGGCGCATGGAATTAATGATACTCTGGATTTGACCTTGATGCCCACTCGTGGTCGTACATATTTAAAGAAAAAGTGCAAGTTTACTGGGTAATCTACTTACCGGGTTGCAATACCTTATCCCATGAGATGATTACTTTACTTGGATGGAAGTATACAATAGAGAACGATCAACAGGGGTTTATTTACAAGGTTTAACAAATAACCAATATGAGCAGGGGTATGAAAGAGTATCAAATATATCTGTGGCGCAATTAAGTAGGCCTTTATAGGCTTCGGTAGAAGTGTTAGGATCCAATTTGGTGCCATGTGGCAGAGTTGCACAAACAGCTCTCCTGTAGCAAGTAGAGAGATAACCTTGGTTAGTGGATAGTCATGCACAGAAACAGTACCCTAATTGCCTCTGTTTTACTGTTGATCAAGGGACTTGGAAACATGAACGGTTTACTTGCCTCCTGAGCACAAGGGCCACTGAAATAATTAAGTTAGTTCAAGCACTAGCAATGCAGTGCATCATTGCTACAGCGACTTACATGACTTGAGAATTTACCATTTGAATGCTTGAGAAAGATCACTGATGGTAAGGGGGCTGGGTATTGAAGACTAAAGTGAACTTGAATGAGAAAAAGCTATCTTGAGAAGTCAGAGAAACAGATTTAAAGATTAGCGATGCCCTTGATTCCAGAATACACCTTAACTTAGTTAAATCAATTCTAGTCCTCTAGAAATGAGATCCACTGGATTGGAATTCCTCATTTGTCCTCCCTGATCTTAGAAAGCACTCCAACGTGCTTTGTGGGAAGGAGGGAGACGACGATTTACGTCTGACCTTGGACGGATCGGTTGCTTGAAGCGGGTAGGCCCTTTCGCAGCCTCGTTTTATGCTGGCCGGGGTGTACCTGAGGTTAAGAATCTCGCCAGTACTTTGATCTTTGGGGATAGTATTGAGAAGGATAAGAGTAGGATGGCATTAGGATTCTCAAATAACATCTGCTAGGGAGATGGGCCCTAGGATTCTCAAATAACATCTGCTAGGAGATGGGCCCATGGTTCTTTCTCGTCTTCTGATCTCATCTCTTAACGTGCATTTCAAGATGCACTCGGCCTCTTTTCCTTTTTTAAAAGGAATGCTTAAAAGGCGAGCTCAGTGGACCGTAATCCATAAGATATATATATATATATATATATATATATATATATATATATATATATATATATATGCATGACTTTTTTATCACACCGTGATTTATATACGATCATGAAGCTACAAATATCGCTTAATATCAAATCCACGCTACCTCGGGAATATCCCCGATGGGGAATTATCACCGAAGGGGAATTTATAAGTGATAAATGGACGGGCACTGCCGAGTCTCGATCCCACGACACAGACGAGCATCCAGCGAATCCAGTCGACGCTAACTACTGAGCTATCAAGCGAATCCAGTTGACGCTAACCACTGAGCTATCAAGCGAATCCAGTCGACGCTAACCACTGAGCTATCAAGATAGCTCAGTGGTTAGCGTCGACGGATTCGCTGGATGCGCGTCTGTGTCGTGGGATCGAGACTCGGCAGTGCCCGTCCATTTATCACTTATAAATTCCTTCGTGATAACCCCCATCGGTGATATTCCCGAGGTAGCGTGGATTTGATATTAAGCGATATTTGTAGCTTCATGATCATTTATATATGCATATTGTTACGTGGGTCATTTGGCTAATTAAGTTAATTTGTAACATCTTGGATTTGTCTAGCCTTGCTTTACCTAAGACCCACATAATCCTGTCAGTTAACGCTAAAAGCTACCTAAAAAAAAAAAAAGACAGATAATAGATATAATTAGATCAGATCACCATTTGAGACTAGAGTTACTGAATATAGAGATTTATTCTGAACCACATGAATTAAATCAACAACATTACTCAAAACAACTAGTTTCAACAAAGTAAAATAAAAGTGTGAACTGATTCCTTACGGGAGCTAACAGCAGCTCCGACTTAGTCCCACTTCTATAGGCAAATTACTCCAATCGTGTGTGAATTGAGGCTCTTGGCACCAAGGATGCTAATTCTTCTCCAAACAAGAGGGTGGCCAGGTCCAAGGCGTACATAATTCTGGAAGAGACGTATCCAGATAACAAGATTGTTAATTGCAAGGGATGAATCTTAGATCAAGAATATTATTTTAGTGCCATGGAGGATAACTTATGCAATTTCACTAGGCAACAATAATTGTACTTAATATATCTGACTTCATAAATGGGATATGATTTTACTAGGATTTTCTTAGTCAGGGAGTGGTTAAGAGAGAAAACTTGAAACACAGAAATGAGATTTTAAGTTGTAGGGAAAGAGAACTGGGAGTAATTATCATGTTCAGACTTACCGCTGTATGAGGTAATGCAGCGATCACGTGCATCAAAAGCTCTTGGTCCGTTGAAATGGCAACTTCCCCGGCTGTTCAACAAAGGGGGAGAAACTAAGAGGGCTATGAGAGATGCCTGATATATTGTTGCTTCTATGGTGGCTGCTTTAAGACTCTCACAAAGCTGGCTTGGGTGTTTGCTTCAAACTCCTCCCCCAAACCACCTTGGCTTGGGTGCAGGTAGCATCTGAAAAATGACAAAAACTCGCCAGTGCAAAGGTCATAGAAAAGTGAGCTCAATTAAGGTACAGTCTATCTAAGGTCGGTCCTAAATTATAACAACCCATCCTTTCCTAGATCTCTCTGAACTAAAATCCTTATCCATTTGACGGTTGGGATATGTTCAAAACAACTCCTGCCTGCTTGCTTCTTTCTACATGATATTCCGTCTTACTTTAACAAAGATAAATCTTTTGGTATTCTATTAAAGCAAGGGTGAAAGGTTGAACAGATAATATATATATATATATATATATATATATATATATATATATATATATATATATATATATATATATATATATATATATATATATTTATATATAATACTTTTACCTGGGGAAGGATGTGGAGCTTTCAAATCTGACTACATGTGCTGATTCAGGTAAACATACATGAAGGAAAATCTAAGCTGAAGGCTTTACTTCAACAGGGAAGTTGCAGATAAACACATAGAGTCACTTAAAATCACTTATATTTTACAATTAACAATTTAAACTCAGAAGAATGGTGAATTTTCGAGAACTAGACAGGTAAAACAGAGTCCTGTCGAACAACTAAACTTACAACAAGTTACACAATAACAAAACTGGGGAAAAATCCACTTTGTAGAACACAGATGGGTGAGGGGGCAGTGGTTATGACCACGTAACAAGCACAAGGTGAACAATTGATTCCACAGCTAGCAACTCCATCTGAGATCGAGAACACATTCGGTTACTTATGCAAATTTGGTAGCGTAATTAAAAGGAATCGAGGGGATTGCACAGAAGGTGCCAAAGCAGCTTGTTTCTAGGCACAGGTAAACACATGTGAAATTTCGAACAATTACTCACTGCACTAAACAAGTCAGGTCTTTGTGGAAAAATCGCACTTCGGAAAAGAGAACAAATTCAGTAGAAGAATAATGGATTTGTGACTGATGCAAAACCTCGCTTCTGGTACTTTACCTTTTTGTCGGAGACAGGGGGACCTCATCTTCAGCACTAGCATGGAGGACAAGAATTAAAGGGGGGGCTTGCACAGTAAAAAGACTAAGGCTCAAAGCAGCCACGTGGACAGGGTCAAGGCTCTGAGGGAGCTAGCCAAGGGGAAAGTGTGTGTGGATTCTGCAGCTGGGCATTTCTTGACTCTACCCAAGTTCTGAGAGGGCGCAGGTCGTTGTCCATCCTTTTATGGCCTTGTAAGGATATGTCTTTCCTCATTCCATATGGTAGTATTGTTGCTCGGTTGGCAGTCCATTTTCTATACTGTGTGGACCATGTGGGAGCCATGTGGGAACCATGTGGGAATGGAGCCGTCCAAACTTTCTCTTTGGTCCCCAAAAGGCATTAACTGGAAGAAAGGCTCGAGCAATCACAAGGTTAAGGAAGATGATTAAAAGATGGGGTGAGGAATGAGAGATTTTCCAAGAGGGGGCAATGTTTTCCCACAACCTGTCTTTGCTAGTCGGCGGTGTTATTAACGTTACTATTTTGGTTTCAATTGAAATAAAAGTAAATCAAGTTTATATGGTGCGCATCAATGCACTCTTAGAGGGCGAGGTGACTTAGGAGAGGTCTACCTCGTGACAAAATATATATACATATATATATGTATACATATGTATATATATATATATATATATGTATATATATATATATATATGTATATATATATATATATATATATATATATATATATATATATATATATATATATATATATATATATATATATATATATATATATATATATATATATATATATATATATATATATATATATATATATATATATATATATATATATATATATATATATATATATATATATATATATATATATATATATATATATATATATATATATATATATATATATATATATATATATATATATATATATATATATATATATATATATATATATATATATATATATATATGGGAAACAGGATTTTTAACTGAATGGTGAGTTTTTTTGTGGAAATAATGCTAATAATATAAAGATGGCAATTCCATTTCCTTCGTTGAAAGTGAGAGGTCGGAAGCAGGTTATATACTGTAGGTTTCGGGAACAGTATTTTGGAGGTACTCGGAATTTATTTCAGTTCTCGAGGTGTAAAAAGCGCTGTGTCGTCGTATTTCAGTTCTATTATCTTTTGCCAGGAGGTAGAGTTTAAAGGTTCGGATAAACTACAACAAATAAAAGGCACTCGGAAACTGAGCGGTATACGTGGTTTTTCAATCCATGAACTGTCTTCATCAAAGTCCTTGGGCCACTTAGTGTTTTTTTCCATTTAAATATTCTAATTTGCAACCTTGTTAGCATGGTAAATTTATTTTTTTAAGGTGTACGCCATTCCCATTGGCTCTAGAACTCTTCCTCCTTCATGACACATCCAAATTCAAACTTTTAAGTCGTGGGGCATCGTGGAACTTTCCCTTCAAGTTCTTGGGGTATGCACCGTGGTGGTTTTCTAGTGCCTAGGTCTAAAATATGAATTCCAATCCTCTGCATATGTCATTATCCAGTAAATGTCTATATCCCTACGCCTCTCTAGAACATCTGTATCTTCATATTAATTTTGTTACCTGCGTATCTTACTATTTATAGGGTGTTCTTGCAGGCTTGCAACCGAAGTTGCTGTAAGTGATGACAATATAAAGCCACAATCTCTTGTTAAGGATAGTGAGAAGGCATCCTCATACTGGAAGTAATTTCCATCAAGTATTCATAACTTTACTGTAGTTACACACACACACCCTTCCCATACAGCAGTTCACCCTGTAATAACCCTTTATTCTACACCATAAAAAATAATATACTTGGCAGCATCCATTGATTAAAAAATATCGTAAATACCGATTGTTATTATTATTATTATTATTATTATTATTATTATTATTATTATTATTATTATTATTATTATTATTATTATTTCGGCACGTTTAGCCCCGGATTCGTTCTCCTAAATCCCATATTATTATTATTATTATTATTATTATTATTATTATTATTATTATTATTATTATTATTATTATTATTATTATTTCAACACGTTTAGCCCCAGCATCGAGGTCCTCCTAGACTAAATTTTTTTTTTTTTTTTTTTGTCTATCACAACCATCCTGTTCGACTGTTTTTTTTTTTTATAGTGTGGAGTTCCGAGTTACATCCTGCCTCCTTAGGAGTCCATCACTTTTCTCACTATGTGCACTGTTTCTAGTAGCACACTCTTCTGCATGAGTCCTGGAGCTACTTCGGCATCTAGTTTTTCCGGATTCCTTTTCAGGGATCCTGGGATCCTCCCTAGTGTTCATATGATTATGGGTACAATTTCCACTGGCATATCCCATATCCTTCTTATTTCGATTTTCAGGTCTTATACTTATCAATTTGCCTGATCATTTTCTATCACTCCCTTAAGTTGGTGTTTGTACCACTTACTGCTGCAAGCTAGCTGGTGCTTGTTGCACAGGTTCCAGTGGAGGGCGTTTGCTACTGAATCATGCCTCTTTTTGTACTGGTTCTGTGCAAGCACTGGGCATTTGCTTGCTATGTGGTTTATGGTCTCGTCTTTCATATTGCACTTCCTGCATTGTTCTTTGAACAATAGGGCCTGATTTTGTGCCGCTGTTAACATTCCTTCTGTTTCCTTCTTGAGTTCGCCCCTCTGTAGCCATTGCCATGTTTCATCGCTGGCCAGTTCTTTAGTCTGTCTCATGTACTATCTGTGCATTGGTTTGTTGTGCCATTCCTCTGTTCTGTTTTTCATTCTCCTGTCTCTGTATATTTCTAGGTCTTCGTCTACTTTTATCATTCCTTCTTCCCATGCACTCCTTAGCCACTCGTCTTCACTGGTTTCTGGCTGCCAGAGGTTCCATTTAGGTTGTTGTCGTTTATTCTTTCATTTCTTTCCATCATTGCCTACAGCTGAGTAGACTGAAGAAATTGCGGTAAAGATCCTTTCCCAAGGAATCAACGCCGAGGAGAGCGGTCACCCATCCAACGAATGACCAGCCTCAATGTTGCTTAACCAGTCCATCGATGAGCTAAACCACTCTGCCACGGCGCCCTTATTATTATTATTATTATTATTATTATTATTATTATTATTATTATTATTATTATTATTATTATTATTATTATTATTATTATTATTTTGCTTGTTTCCTGAAACTTAGATGTTTGCTGGGTGTGGAGAATAGTAATCGAATTTGGTGTAGGATTGTCCAGTTGGTATAAGCTATCCTTAATTGGAACAACACTGGACAACTCACTGGAATAAAATAATCCATTACTCTTAATGCATTATCACAACCACAATTCTGACATATCAGTTTCATATGGTATAATGAAAATAATGTTTACTTCGCTCAAAATATGATCTATGTGAATATGACATTTCACTGGGCAGAAGGTTGTTTCTTAAAAAAAATTCGGTGATGGAGACGATACAAATTGCTTTTGATTAAAACTGCAGTTACCCTATTCCGAGTTGAGGATAGTAAACCTTCTGATGAATTTATGTATTTGGAAATGTTTTTTTGGAACTGTGGACAGATTGCCATCGAAATTGCAACTCTCCTTTCCCAGGAATTCATCCTTACGGGACAGATTGTATCACCTATATGTTTACTGTATGAATCACGTGATAATCTTCAGATGTTTCTAGTGCATGTGTCTGAAACCGTTCGTTGCTTCACATATTTGTTGGACAGTAATATGCATGTCTTCTTTGTCCGTCCGCGATTTTTCTGTCCACACTTTTTCTGTCCGCCCTCAGATCTTAAAAACTACTGAGGCTAGAGGGCTGCAAAATGATATGTTGATCACCCACCCTCCAATCATCAAACATACCAAATTGCAGCCCTCTATTCTCAGTACTTTTTATTTTATTTAAGGTTAAAGTTAGCCATTATCGTGCGTCTGGCAACGATATAGGACATGCCACCACCGGGCCGTGGTTAAATTTTGATGGGCCGCGGCTCATACAGCATTATAACGAGACCACCGAAAGATAGATCTATTTTCGGTAGCCTTGATTATTATACACTGTACAGAAAACTCGATTGCTCCGAAGAAACTTGGGCACATTTTTTGTTTGTTTAATTTTATTCCTCACAGACACTCCCTTGTTTGTGCATTTTCTTGTTGCACCTCACAAACGGATATCAACACTGGACGCCTAACATAAGTAGTGACTCATGAAACACAGTTTCTTGTAGACGAAAAATATATCACTTTGTTTTTGCAGAGAAATATGTTTGCTCTTTACATCTGGGAAGCTTTAATGAAGGTACAATCTCCCCTAAACGTTCAACAGCAACCGAATATCAACTAAGCGAAAAGTGCAAGTTCTTAATTACTAATTTTGTTGAATCTTACTTTGCAACAAAATATTATCCACACTTTTATTCTCGACCGACTCGGAGAGCTGTGAGTGTTTAACTGCCGGCTTTCTCTTGCCCCATAATCTTCAGCCTGGTCAGTATGCAAATTCCCTTGGGATCGTTCTCCCTTTTCCTAACGCAACACTCAGAATATATACATGTACATACAAAACACACACATACACACATGCATACACACACACACACACACATATATATATATATATATATATATATATATATATATATATATATATATATATACATATACATATATATATATATATATATATATATATATATATATATATATATATAATGTGTATATATATATATATATATATATATATATATATATATATATATATATATATATATATATATATATATATATATATATATCCAATGCAGCACGAAGGAACGCATGCTTGAGAATATCACTAAGTCCACGTCGGAAGGTGAGTGAAAACCGAGACTTTGAACAAGTACTTTCGCAGTTTATTCTACATTTTCAAGTTCACACTAAATACAAAAGAAATTGACAGAGATTTATACACAAAAACAGAAGGTGGGGGCGGGGTTACAGTTTGTTAATCTGGGCAGCATGTTCTTTAAACAAAAAAGACAGGGACGAAAGATCAACGGATAATCCAGGGTGGAGATTAACATTCCTGGTGAAAGTAGCTTCAGTGAACACAGTCTTTAGCAGATTTCTTTTCTGATGGTCGTTGACCTTGTAGATAACCGTTGACTTATCCCAGTTCATCGTATGGCCTGTCTTAAGCCAATGATCCACAATGCCATTATTGATAAGCCTCTTGAAATGGCATACTTGTGTTGGGGGCTTCTTACTTTTAGTCCTTTTGATGTTTGACCAATATATTATATTTAAATTATTATATTTAAATACTAAGTTAATATCAATAATTTTTAAAATGGGCACTGCGGGAATGAAATTAGGATGAAATGGTAAACAGAGAATATTCTTAAGTTCTTTGTTAACAGTGGTGGATTGTAATGTGTGTTTTTTTTTTGCTTTATTTTTAGAAAGTTCTGAAAAATTTGAAGGGTAACATAATGAATCTCCTATTTCATCAATAATTTTAAACTCCTCTTCCAAAAATTCAAGACTACAAATTCTAAGAGCTCTAAGATACACACTAGAAAATGTTAACATCTTAATTTTGTTTAGCATGGTTAGAGTAAAAATGAATATATGACAAATTATTCATGGGTTTCCTATATACTTTAAAACAAGAACTGGTGTTATTTCTAATAACTAAGACACCCAGAAATGGTATACAATTATTTTCTTCATACTCTATTGTGAATTTTATGGATGGTACAAGATTGTTAATTATTTGCAAGAAATCAGGAATATTTGTATTTTCTTTTACAATACAAAAACAGTCGTTTACATATCTAACCCAAAACACCTTAGAGAATAGACTTCTCGGAATAAGTATAGACTCAAAGAATTCCATGTAAATACTAGACAAAAGTAGTGAAAGAGGGTTCCCTATAGCCATTCCAAATATTTGTTCGTAAAAAAAAAAATCGTGAAAAAAAAAAAAAATTGTAAATTTCACTTTCAATGGTAATTTTTATGAACGAATATTTGGTATGGCTATGGGGAACCATCTTTCGCCACTTTTGTCAAATTTTTACATGGAATTCTTTGAGCCTGGGCTTATTCCAAGAAGTCAGTTCTCTAAGGTGTTTTAGGTTAGATATGTAGACGATTGGTTTTGTAATGTAAAAGAAAATGTAAATGTTCCTGATTTCTTGCAAACAATTAATAATCTTGTACCATCCATAAAATTCACAATAGACAGATCTATTTTCGGCGGCCTTTGTTACATCGCTGAGATGACAAAGCGTTTTATTAACGAACAAGTAAAAAATGCGCCGAAGTTTCTTTGGCGCAATCGAGTGTTCTGTACAGCGTATAATCAAGGCCGCCGAAAATAGATCTATATTTCTGTGGTCTTGGTATAATGTATGAGCTGCGGAGGTGGTAGCCTGTCCTATATCGCGGCCAGAAGCAAGATTATGGATAAGTTTAATCTTAAATACAATAAAAACTACTAAGGCTAGAGAGCTGCAATTTGATATTTTTGATGATTGGAGGGTGGATGATCAATAAACCAGTTTGCAGCCCTCCAGCCTCAGTAGTTTTTAAGATCTGAGGGCAGACAGAAAAAGTCCGGACGGGAAGACATGAGCGCTTAATAATTTTCCTTTCAGAAAACTAATAATCCTAATGAAAATTGCTCACCTGTTCATCTGAAACAATTCCCAGTCTATCTTACCCCAAAAGTCTTATGATGTCGGCAGTTTCTCCTTTTAAAAAGTTTTCATTACAAGAGGCCCTTTGAAAATTACTTTTCGTATTATTATAAAATGTATTAATCGTGTGGAAAGGCCATTACTTTAATTATGCATATCATTAATGATGGGGATCCCATTATCTTCTGGTGACACAAGAGTTTAGATGAGGGCAAAGCTTGGTTAAGCTGCGGGAAAAATAAGTAGGTGTACATGTCGCTTTTTGAGGTCAGAATAATGACAAGGGAGTAGAAATTTTCTCATTTTATGAAACTAATCAAATAAATGCTTGAAATGGATATATATATATATATATATATATATATATATATATATATATATATATATATATATATATATATATATATATATATATATATATATATATATATACATACATATATATATATATATATATATATATATATATATATATATATATATATATATATATATATATATATATATATATATATATATATATATATATATATATATATATATATATATATATATATATATATATATATATATATATATATATATATATATATATATATTAATATATTAATATATATATATATATATATATATATATATATATATATATATATATATATATATATATATATATATATATATATATATATATATATGACTTTTATCACATCACCGTGATTCATATACAATCAGAAAGCTACAAACGTCCTTTAATATCCAATTCGCTCTACCTCGGTAACATATATGAAAATATATTATTTCCGAGGTAGAGCGAATTGGATATTAAAGGACGTTTGTAGCTTACTTGATTATATATATATATATATATATATATATATATATATATATATATATATATATATATATATATATATGTGTGTGTGTGTGTGTGTGTGTGTGTGTGTGTGCGCGTGTGTGTTTGTGTGTGTGTGTGCGTGTGTGTGTGTGAATGTGTATTGTCTATATAATATATATATATATATATATATATATATATATATATATATATATATATATATATATTTATATATATATATTTATATATATATATATATATATATATATATATATATATATTATATAATTGTGTGTGTGTGTGTGTTTAAACGTAACATCTGCAGCAGCCAATGATCAGGTCATTTTGACTAACATCATTACCACTATCTCATTAACGTTTCAGTAATGCAATAGCAGTAGAGTACTTTTTGACGTATTTTTCAGCATTTCTTAATCAACATTCATAATATCCGCAAATTCATATGGGACAGACCACTAAAACAGTTAACTGAGGAAGCTGCAATGTCATACTTTAAATTAAGCCACTGACAACAAAAGAAGGAATGAAGTAGCATCTAGATCTGAGGGCCACTCTTGTGAAAACAAAAAGTCACGCTCGCCACCTATGTGTATGTATGTGTGTGTATGTATATATACATATATAAATATATATATATATATATACATACGTATATAAATATATCTATATACACACATAAATTATTATATATATATATATATATATATATATATATATATATATATATATATATATATATATATATATATATATATATATATATATATATGAGTGTATATATAACACAAATCAGACGCCAGTGAAACTTTCCTTTGTAGTTATTGATTTTGCAAGGAATATTTCTTTTATTCAGGATGAGCGGTAAATCTAATTTTTATGATATAAAAAAAGAGAAATGTACTTTTACCCATTTTCCTCTAGCGGGCCTCTTTCAAAATCAAACGGGCCACTTTTGGCCCACGGACCCTGATCTAGATAAAAAGATGAACGAATTAGAGAAAATTTGATAAAATCCAGAGGAAAGAATATGAGACCGCAGTGGCAATATGGGCAATGAATATGCAAATGAAGACGAGAATTAAGCCTAACTTTTTCGAAACGGTACAGGGTCCCTCAGCACAATCTCTTTGGAAAGAACTGCGATCAACGGCCTCATCATACATTTCCCTGATCAGTGGAAAGTAATCGCAATGCTCTGTGTGAAGGGAAGTTGGTGTTATTTGTGTTATGACTGTTCATTTTGGAATGTTGGTCTACACCTGCGAGAGCTGCATTACCTACGTTCACTAGCGGATAAAGAAAAATTTCATGGGGTATCAATTTTCATATTTTACACACACACACACACACACACATATATATATATATATATATATATATATATATATATATATATATATATTATGTATACGTATATATACATACATGAAGCATTTCTGTCGTGTCATAATAAAATATGTTTTTTCAGCATATCACTCAGTATTTAAGTAGAAAATATGAAATGGACAGCAATCTCCTGTTCTATCAGAAAATACCAAATCCATCATTATTATCATTAAGATTATTATTTTTATTTCTTAAATTTTATTATTTGTATGATAGATTTTAATTTTTTTCGGTTGTTATAATTCTCATTCATATTATTATCTAAATCTTTAATATTATTATTTTGTCATTATTTTTCATGTGGGGAGGGGCGGCGGCCACGCACCTAGGTGCGGACCCCCTGGATCCGCTAGTGGCTCATACATTTGTAGAGAAAAAACTCTCACAATTATATTATGTTTTCCCTCTCGAAAACGCCGAAACACACCGACGAGTAGAGAGAGAGAGGCTTAAAGTCCACTGCAAGCCAGATGCCGGCTGTCGGGGCACAGAATATCCCGTTTGCTTGGCCATCATTAAACATCGACAGCAATAATCTGCGAAGCGGAAGTTTGAAATACGCATAGTTCGGAGGAATCAGACATTGGAAACTCTAAAACCAGTGCAGCTTGTGTTCTAGTAGTTATGGAAGGTATTAATTTGGCACTGTGACGGTGTGTTCGTTTGTGTCTCTCTTTTGATTGCAAGATCTCTCTCTCTCTCTCTCTCTCTCTCTCTCTCTCTCTCTCTCTCTCTCTCTCTCTCTCTCTCTCTCTGTCTGAGTAAAAGGATGAACAGAAACAGTGTCATTATAGTATCCCTCCTTACACCCCCCACCCCCTTTATAACCTCTCAGAAGTGCAAAAAAAATAATCTCAGAAAATAAATACTCAATACAGACAACTTTCATTAATGGGTATATCATATTTTTTCAAGCAAATGCCTGTAGAAAATAATAACCACATAAAAAGCATTTGCAAATAAATCAAATTATCCTCTAAGAAATTCTCATATTAGCACGAGTCTTGAAATGGAGAAACGAATCCACAGTTATGAATGGGTACCCATTCAAAATTGTGGATTTGTTTCTCCAAATCTATCAGCATAAATGATCTGCTAAGAACTACAGACACTGTTGAGAAAAAACAAATAATGTTTTCTTGCATCTAAAATTTCGAAACACAAGTGTCCTTATTTCGTACTGCTGTGGATTGAAGTCAAATACAATTTTGGTCTGAAAGAAGGAAAAGCCTATAGATTACTCTAAGAACAAAACCGAACAGCATCACAAAGGCCCCGTTACCAAATGATCTTTCCTTTTTAGTTTTCTGTAAAAGAAAATTATTGTGCCAGGTTTGTCTGTCGGTCCGCACTTTATTCTGCCTGCACTATTTTCTGTCCGCACTTTTTCTGTCCGCCCTCAGATCTTAAAACTACTGAGGCTAGAGGGCTGCAAATTAGTATGTTGATCACCCACCCTCTAATCATCAAACATACCAAATTGCAGCCCTCTAGCCTCGGTAGTTTTTATTTTATTTAAGGTTAAAGTTAGCCATGATCGTGCTTCTGCCAACGATATAGGATAGGCCACCACCGGCCCGTGGCTAAAGTTTCATGTGCCTCGGCTCATACAGTATTATACAGAGACCACCGAAAGATAGATCTGCTTTCGGTAGCCTTGATTATATGCGGTAGCGGCTGTACAGAAAACTCTATTGCGCCGAAGAAACTTCGGCGCATTTTTTGCTTGTTCTCTCTTAAACAGCCTCAAGGTATAGTGTTCAAAATACCTACCAAGCTTTTGCTGAATAGCATTTTTTCCCAAACTCAGTAACTGAATTCCCTTTCCGTTTAGCAAATGATTCTTTCATGATTGCTTATGACGGTAACTGGAATGTCTAAAGCTACATTTACGCTCTTAACGTTCTCTCACTAGTAGCTGAAAAGTTTATCTATAACCTTCTTTTTACTGAGGTAATTACATCTTTTAATTCATAGTGTCATTTAAGGAATATATATATATATATATATATATATATATATATATATATATATATATATATATATATATATATATATATATATATATATATATGTATATATGTATATATGTATATATATATATATATATATATTATATATGGATATATTATATATATATATATATATATATATATATATATATATATATATATATATATATATATATATATATATATATATATATATATATATATATATATTCCTTAAATGACTCTAAAACACTTCAGTATCTTCAACATACATGATAGTCCGTTTCAAATTGCAAATCGCCATCCATCCCTTTTTGTCTCCCATTCGGCTTACAAAAACCAAACTAAAAATCTACTGATCTCTTGTTTGTTTTGTTTTTCGTTTTATTTCACGTCTTTCTGTTCTGCTTGTAACAGCACCTAAGCTGTGTATGTGAAAAACCCAAATAATTCTCTCGAAGTTCTTTTTATTGAACAGTGTTTAGGAGTCATTCATAATATATATGTATATATATATATTATATATATATATATATATATATATATATATATATATATATATATATATATATATATATATATATATATATATATATATATATATATATATATATATATATATATAATATATATGTGTATATAATATATATATATATATATATATATATATATATATATATATATATATATATATATATATATATATATATATATAATTATATATATATATATATATATATATATATATATATATATATATATATATATATATATATATATATATAATGATTATGATTTTGATTAAGAAACAGAAAAAAAATAGAGAGAGAGAGAGAGAGAGAGAGAGAGAGAGAGAGAGGAAATTAAATTACATCTGTTATCAAATCGAGAAAAAGCATTCATTACCATCCGAAAGGGCGACGAAAATTTGTAACCTTTACCAGATTACGAAACCAGTATTAGTCCTACGATAAACAGGCGTTGAAACAAAATCTTTACCTCCTACATGAGATTTCCATTTCGAATGCCAACGTGTTAGAGACCCTAAAATGCAACCAAAAAAAGCATTATAAAAAGGAATGAGTGCCCGTGACAACCTAAGCGCCGTGATTCGAAGTTCTCAATACAATTATATCAAAGGTCAGAGTATTTACGAAACCTTCGGAACGGTCTGAATCTGAAGAGAGAAAGAGGACTGACATCTAACTTTCTCAAGTATGCGCAACTGCAGAGTGACATTTATTCACAATGTATGAGATGAAAAATGAAGTAAATCACTCGGGCAGTGATTTGAGTAACACAGCGGGAATGAAAAATAGAATTTACAATCTCTCTCTTTCTCTCTCTCCCTATCTCTCTGTATATATATATATATATATATATATATATATATATATATATATATATATATATATATATATATATATATATATATATATATATATGTACACTCGGCAAGAAAAGTGAAGATACAGTTTTTTAAATCTTCGGACATATACGAGTATATTGCTCCATAATGCGACACCTGGCAACTTTAGAAAGGGGAGGAGCTTCAGTCTTATTGTGCTTGTTTTTTGCTTGACCTCCTATAACTTTCAATCATATTCTACGAATTCTGACATCTTTTTCTTCTTCTTCTTTTAACGTGCTTTTATTCCCATTTTTGTATGGGGTAAGCACGATGCCTTCTTTCTGAAGGACTTTTTGATTTGGCTTTGGGGTAGACCTGTGGTCTCGATCGGCTGCCCTGCCTGACATCGCTTAGACCCCGGTACGTATGTTTCATGTATCATACCCGACCCAACGCCCTTTCTTCCCAGCAGCGAGAAGTTATTGCGCGGGTATGGCGAGAGTTCGAGACGTGTGAGATGTTTGTTATGTTTTTAGAAGATGTTGTAGTGGCTTTGTTTTTGTGTGTATTTAGTCTGTAACATCCATTTGCTGTTTAAGCAAACCTATCCGTTGATTACATATATAATCCCGGGATGTCTACACGGATAGCAGAGTGTCTGCCTCTCTGATCAGCCGGCTGCGGGTTTGAACCCGCGCCACAGACCTCTACGAAGTCCGAAGCTGCTGCTGTAACCGACTGAGCCATCGAGGCTCTATTCTACGAATTCTGACATCATTGATACTTAAATGCAGTAGTAAGCTTTACACTATTCGTTCAAGTTGTAATTCAGAGCGACAGTTCTGAGCAAAATAAACATTTTTTGACATAACCTACCAAGTAACCTTACATAAATGAATTTATGATACCACAATTGCATAATCGGAAACGCGATCTTCCATAGTAAAATCAAGAGTTAAATTTTAGCAATGTCCAATGAAAAACGTGGGGAACAATAAAGAAACGAATGCAATGTTACGATGAGAGAGAGAGAGAGAGAGAGAGAGAGAGAGAGAGAGAGAGAGAGAGAGAGAGAGAGAGAGAGAGAGTGCTGTTGTGTAAGCCTAGGCCTATATG
>NC_089783.1:38304124-38309124 GCF_040412425.1 Macrobrachium rosenbergii | reverse complement strand
AAAAATTCAGAGTTTAAGAAATGCGTCCTCCCACTAACAAAACAAACGCTAAATCCTTGAAAACACAGAATGAAAGAAAAGTTAGACCTTCCGAAGTTGCTTAGAACTAAGTTAACACAACAGGAAACTTGTTCCAGCATATAGGAAAGGCCGAAGTTGCTGAGAACTAAGTTAACACAACAGGAAACTTGTTCCAGCATATAGGAAAGGTGAGTCCAGTCTGGTATAAAAGAAGTTTGAGTAGCTGCAGAGAAGAAGCTAAAAGTGAAGTACAAATCCATCTCTTGACCGTGCGGATGTGAGGTCAAACCATGGGTTGGAATTAGAAAAGGTAGAGCAAAGCCAAGGGTACGGCCTTGACAAGCGACAAGGAAGTCTGGTATATCAGCCCGTCAGGAATTCTCTGAGTACCATGGGTAATGTACCGGTACCTCATTTATACATTTTGAAAACACAAAATTGAAAATACTCTTGACCTTATTATAATTTCTATCACTGTATCAACATAGGTATGGTGAGCACAGTTGTCATAATTTTTATGGTATAAACAGAAACCACGAAACAAAATAAAAGGTCACTAATGATTCAACAAACATTTCTCATTCAAACTTAAGAGTAACATTACAAATTCACATTATATTTTTCTCATCACACAGAGTAGAAGACATCCAAAAATCAGCCACTGGTATAAATGAAAAGAATATCCTAATACGTAAATTATCAATTATATTAATTTCCGAGGATTTGTTTCTGCATGTGTATGTCCCCATTCCTCCCACTTCCCTCTCCCCCCCCCTAAAACCGGTTTAAGAAGGGTGGCCCCTAAACACCCCGCCCCCGCCTCTCCCCAGGATCTCAACTCCTCATGGAAATACGATAATCCAATCTCCCCCATCCCCCTCCCCCCTCGCCTTTCCCATTCTTCCTCCCTCCCCCCCACCCCCCCTTCCGTCATCCCTTTTCCATGTTTTATGTTTGTATATGACCGGAAGGTATGGGAATGGTATGGTATGGGTATGAATATGGATAAGGGTATGGGTATGGAATGGATATGGGTATGGGTATGGGTGTAGGTAGGGGTATGGTAAGGATGTGGGTATGGGTATTAGTATGGGTATGGGTACGGGTACAGGTATAGGTATGGGTATGGTACAGGTATGGGTATGGTACAGATATGGGTATGGGTATCAGTATGGGTATGGTTATGGGTATTGGTATAGGTAGGGGTATGGTAAGGATATGGGTATGGGTATGGGTATAGGTATGGGTATGGTACAGATATGGGTATAGGTAGTAACATACGCTCCTGGGGTCTAAGCGATGTCAGGCAGGGCAGTCGATCGAGACTACGGTCTACCCCAAAGCCAAATCAAAAGTCCTTCAAAAGAAGGCATCGTGCTTACCCCATACAAAAAATGGGAAAAAAGCACGTTAAAAGAAGAAGAAGAAGAAGAAGAAGAAGAAGAAGAAGAAGAAGAAGAAGAAGAAGAAGATGGTAAGGATATGGGTATGGGTACGGGTATAGGTATGGGTATGGTACAGATATGGGTATGGGTATCAGTATGGTATGGGTATGGGTATGGGCATAGGTATGGGTATGGAATGGATATGGGTATGAGTATGGGTATGGAATGAATATGGGTATGGGTGTAGGTATGGGTGTGGTAGAGATATAGGTATGGGTATGGTATAGGTATGGGTATGAGTATCATACAGATGTGGATATGGGTAAGGGTATGGTATGGATATGGGTATGGGTATGGTTATGGGTATAGGTATTGGTATGGGCATGTATGGTATAGATATGGGTATGGTATGGGTATGGTATGGGTGTGGGTATGATACAAATATGGATTTGGGTATGGGTATGGGTATGGTATGGATATGGGTATAGGTATGAGTATGGGTATGGTACAGATGTGGGTATGGGCATGGGTATGTTATGGGTATGGTATGATACAGATATGGCTATGGGTAAGGGTATGGTATGGATATGGATATGGGTATGCTTATGGGTATCAATGTGGGTATGAGTATGGTACAGATATGGGTATGGGTATGGTAAGGGTATGGGTATGATACAGATATGGGTAAGGGTATGGGTATGTTATGGATATGGGTATGGTTATAGGTATGGGTATGGGCATGGTACAGATATGGGAATGGGTATGGGTATGAATATGGTTCAGATATGGGTATAGGTATGATACAGATATGGATATGAGTAAGGATATGGTGTGGATATGGGAATGGGTATGGTTATGGGTATGAGCACTGCTATAGGTATGGGTATGGTGCAGATATGGGTATGGGTATGGTATGGGTATGGATTTGGGTATGGGTATGGTATGGATATGGGTATAGGTATGAGTATGGGTATGGTACAGATATGGGTATGGGTGTGAGTATGGTATTGTATGGGTATGATACAGATATGGGTATGGGTAAGGGTATGGTATGGATATGGATATGAGCATGGTTATGGGTATCTGTATGGGTATGAGTATGGTACAGATATAGGTATGGGTATGGTATATGTATGGTTATGGGTATGGGTATAGGTATAGGTATGGATATGGGTATGGTACAGATATGGGCATGGGTATGTTATGGGTATGGGTATGATACAGATACGGGTATGGGTATGGGTATGGTATGGTACGGATATGGGAATTAGCAAACGTGAGCAATAGCAAGAATCTGGTAGTTTATCATTAAAATTAAGAATAGCACTGTTGCAATCATGGCTATTTTTCTTTTTTTATCAGCACTCTTATGACCTTAACCTAAAATGAGGTAAATACCCCTGTTATGCCAGTCCTAATTTTTTTCATTCTATTGTCTTTTATGTAATTTCATCAAGTGTTTAAGAAAACGTTTGTTTTTTCCGTATAAAAAAAATCGGCATTGGAGCATTGCAAGTAAGTCTCCAAATGATAAACACTTTAAAAATAAGTATTTTCTGCTTTTGTTCCGCATGAAAAAACTTAATACTGGAACATTGCAAGTACGTCACAAAATGATGAACACTTGAAAAAGAAGTAATTTCTGCTTTTGTTCCGCATGAAAAAAACTTAGTACATGAAAAAACTTAGTACTGGAGCATTGCGAGCAAATAACTAAATGTTGAACACTTGAAAAAGAAGTAATTCTACTTTTGTTCCACATGGAAAAAACTTAGTACATGAAAAACTTAATACTAGAGCATTGCGAGCAAGTCAATAAATGATGAACACTTGAAAAAGAAGTAATTTCTCCTTTTGTTCCGCATGAAAAAACTTAGTATTAGAGCATTGTGAACAAGTCTCTAAATGATGAACACTTGAAAAAGAAGTATTTTTTCCTTTTGTTCCGCATGAAAAAACTTAGTATTAGAGCATTGTGAGCAAGTCACTAAATGATGAACACTTGAAAAAGAAGTAATTTCTCCTTTTGTTCCACATGAAAAAACTTACTACTGGAGCATTGCAAATAAGTCTCCAAATGATGCACACTTGAAAAAGAAGTAATTTCTCCTTTTGTTCCACATGAAAAAACTTAGTACTGGAGCATTGTGAGCAAGTCTCTAAATGATGAACACTTGAAAAAGAAGTAATTTCTCCTTTTGTTCCACATGAAAAAACTTAGTACTAGAGCATTGTGAGCAAGTCTCTAAATGTTGAACACTTGAAAAAGAAGTAATTTCTCCTTTTGTTCCACACGAAAAAACTTAGTGCTAGAACATTGTGAGCAAGTCTCTAAATGATGAACACTTGAAAAAGAAGTAATTTCTGCCTTTGTTCCACATGAAACGGCTTAGTACTGGAGCATTGTTAAAATTACCAAATAGAAGGTGAAAAGTAAATTACTCTGATCTCATTTTTTTTAATGAGCAATAGCATTTTTTTTGCGTAGACATATTTCTTTTTATTTTATATCAGAACTGTTATCATCATAAGAAACTGCCTCAAAAAGATTTATTCTAGTATCCTAACTATCACTACCTTAAATTACAATTCTAAAAGTAAGATGAATACTGCCAAATATTGATGGTCTTCAATGGGTATTTGCAGTATTCATCTGCAAGCACCTATTCATTTTTGAAGACTGTCAATATTTGGCAGTTTGACATCATCCGGTCCTAAATCTATGTATATATACTAGTCAAAAGAGTTATTTTCCAATCAGTCATACCAGGCTTCTGAGGATGTCTTCCCTTCAGTGTGAGAAAATGTCATTTTAAGTTACCAGTTCCGTTACCGCGGCTTGAAGAACAATGCAGGTCCCGTATGAAATGTTATCCAAAAAGGGTCCCATCCGCTTCAGTACTTCAGTGCCTTCAAAGCCAAAGACGACTGTATAGTACGCCCAGTGCTCGAAAAGGATGGACACAACCGCTAGAATTACGAGTTGCTCGTCGTCGAAGTTGAGGAATCTCAGCACCCTCGTCAAGTAAAACATTAATCCTGAAATTGACGAGAATGAAACGGGATCATTCGTCTTTTGAAAAGCGATGTGATTTGTTGAGAGCATGCTTGCGAACTCTAGAAAGCATTCAAGAAATGGGGAATTGAATTCTCTATAAAGGTTTGTTAATGACCTCCGGCACTGTTGAATCATTGAACAATAACAGAATGCGTCACAAATCAGGGGAATCACAAGACAAGAATATTAATAAGGTCATTACTAGTATAGCCTTCCCAACGCATTCCTGAGTCAAATCACTGGACACAGACTTGACCAATTCTATGTCCAGTAAGTTGACTTAGAAATGTATTGGGAAGGCTATACTAACATCGATAAAGAAATTCATCTTCAGCTATAATAATTAATGCAGATAAGTGTTACACCTGAATCACAGAGTAAGGCAGAGAGGAACCTTGAAAGCAGGCAGATGCACACTAGACATCCTTCAATGGCCTTTTTCCTTACCTGCCATAACAAGGGCGACGAGGAAAACGTGTGACCAAGAGTCGTCCACAAGCGTCCATTCAAATGTGTTTTTCATGTACAGCTTCTTG
>NC_089783.1:38289124-38299124 GCF_040412425.1 Macrobrachium rosenbergii | reverse complement strand
AACTATCAAGGCTGGAATGGAGAGACTGTTTAGAAAATAATAATCACATTTTTATAAAAGGGGTTTTAATTTTTTTTTCTCACAGTATAACCTATAAGTTATCAGGTTATTTTCCCCCTAATAATGGTCAAACTAAGATTAAATTACCTTGAATATTGTGTTACAGGAATTATATTATATCTGCTGATAGCTTTGGCATGCTTTTAATTATAAAAAGAATTTTCGCCACGAAGGAAAATGCACGTTGGAAAGCACTTGTTCTGCGTCGTCGAAAACCCAGTGAAAACGAATTGAAACGTTTCTCGTTGTTTTATCTATGATGGGATGCTCTTTGAGCAAGAGCCTGTACTGTCATAAAAGCAGCTTAGTCTACAGACAAGGCAGAAAATATTCTAATTATATTTAATGGGAAAGTGAAAAAAAAATTTAAAAAGTCGTGTTGTATCTTGGGAAACTGACGTAATAAAGAAGACTTTAGGCACAAACAGAAAGCAACAGATTTAAATTTATTCGAGCAAGGAAAAATCCACTAAAAGCTTATAAGGGGAACAGTAACAATTAGTCTGCAAAAAGGCAGAAAAAATTCTAATTATAACGAATGGGGAAATGTAAAAAAAAAAATCTGATTATAACGAACGAGGAAATGTAAAAAAAAAAGTGGTATTTCTTGGAAAACTGACGTAATAAAGAAGACATTTACTCTTAGTAATTAGTATAAAGCTAAAGATGTAAATATATTTGAGCAAGGAAAAAAAATCACTAAAAGCTTATAAGCGACTCTGTACAAGGGAGCATTAACACTTAGTCTGAAGAAAAGACAGAAAAATTCTAATCATAACTAATGAGAAAAAGTAAAAAAAATGTCGTGTTATTGGAAACCTGACGTAATAAAGAAGACATTTACTCTTACTACCTAATATAAAGTAACAGATTTCAATTTATTAAATTTATTCGAGCAATAAAAAATTTCACTAAAAGCTTATAAGTGACTCTGTACAAGGGAGCATTAATACTTAGTCTGCAGAAAAGGCAGAAAAATTCTAATTATAACGAACGAGGAAGTGTAAAAAAAATTTAAAGAGCCGAGTTGTATATTGAAAAACAGCCGCAATAAAGAAGATTTTAGGCACAATCAGAAAGCAACAGACTTAATTTTTTTCGAGCAATAAAAAAAAAAACACTAAACGCTTACAAGCGAGTCTGTACTAGGGAAACATTAACGCTTAGTCTTCAGAAAATGTGGAAAAAATTCTAATAAGTAATGAGGAAAAGTAAAAAAAAAAAAAGGTCGTGCTACTGGGAAACTGTTGTAATAGAGAAGACATTTACTCTTAGTAACTAATACAAAGCAACAGATTTAAACTTATTCGAGCAAGGAAAAATAAACTAAAAGCTAACAAGCGATTCTGTACAAGGGAGCCATTAACACTTAGTCTGCAGAAAATGCAGAAAAATTTCTTATTATAACTAATGAGAAAAAGCAAAAAAAAAAAAAAAAAAAAGTCGTGTTACTGGGAAACGGTCGTAATAAAGAAGACGTTTACTCTTACTAACTAATACAAAGCATCAGATTTACATTTATTCGAATAAGTAAAAAAAGTCACTAAAAAGCTTTTAAGCGATTCTGTACGAGGAAACACTAACGCTTAGTCAGCAGAAAAGGTAAAAAAAATCTGATTATAATAAGAAAAAATGTAAAAATTGAAAAAGTCGTGTTGTATCTTGGGAAAATGACGCAATAAAAAATTGAAAAACTGACGTAATTTTTTTCGAGGAATGAAAAAAAACACTTGTATCTTGGGAACACTTAGTCTGCAGAAAATAGAAAAATTCGACTTGAGGAAAAGTACAAAAAAAAAGTCATGTTACTGAAACCGTTGTAATAAAGAAGACATTTACTCTTTTTATAAAGCAACAGATTTAAATTTATTCGAGCAAAAAATAAACTAAAAGCTTTTAAGCGAGTCTGTACTAGGAAACATTAACGCTTAGTCTTCAGAAAATGTGGAAAAATTCTAATCATAAGTAATGAGGAAAAGTAAAAAAAAAAAAAAAAAAAAGGTCGTGCTACTGGGAAACTGTTGTAATAGAGAAGACATTTACTCTTAGTAACTAATACAAAGCAACAGATTTAAACTTATTCGAGCAAGGAAAAATAAACTAAAAGCTAACAAGCGATTCTGTACAAGGGAGCCATTAACACTTAGTCTGCAGAAAATGCAGAAAAATTTCTTATTATAACTAATGAGAAAAAGTAAAAAAAAAAAAAGTAGTGTTACTGGGAAACGGTCGTAATAAAGAAGACGTTTACTCTTACTAACTAATATAAAGCATCAGATTTACATTTATTCGAATAAGTAAAAAAGTCACTAAAAGCTTTTAAGCGATTCTGTACGAGGGAAACACTAACGCTTAGTCAGCAGAAAAGGTAAAAAAATCTGATTATAACTAATGAGAAAATGTAAAAAAATTGAAAAAGTCGTGTTGTATCTTGGGAAACTGACGCAATAAAGAAGACTTTAGGCACAGACAGAAAGCAACTGACGTAATTTTTTCCGAGCAATAAAAAAAATCACTAAAAACTTATAAGCGATTCTGCACGAGGGAAACGCTACCACTTAGTCTGCAGAAAATGTAGAAAAAATTCTAATCATAACTAATGAGGAAAAGTAAAATAAAAAAAAAAAAGTCGTGTTACTGGGAAACCGTTGTAATAAAGAAGACATTTACTCTTAGTAACTAATATAAAACAACAGATTTAAATTTATTCGAGCAAGGAAAAATAAACTAAAAGCTTTTAAGCGATTCTGTACAAGGGAAACATTAACACTCAGCCTGCAGAAAAGGCCTGAAAAATCCTAATCATAACTAATGAGGAAAAGTAAAAAAAAAAAAAAAAAGGTCGTGTTACTGGGAAACTGTTGTAATAAAGAAAAC
Source organism: Macrobrachium rosenbergii (assembly GCF_040412425.1). Lineage (NCBI taxonomy): Eukaryota > Metazoa > Arthropoda > Malacostraca > Decapoda > Palaemonidae > Macrobrachium > Macrobrachium rosenbergii. Next base: position 38,296,187 of record NC_089783.1, on the reverse strand, counting down.
ATTTACTCTTAGTAACTAATACAAAGCAACAAATTTAAACTTACTCGAGCAAGGAAAAATAAGCTAAAAGCTTTTAAGCGATTCTGTACGAGTACAACGGAAACATTAACACTTAGTCTGCAGAAAAGGCAGAAAAATTCTAATTATAACTGACGAGGAAAAGTAAAAAAAAAAAAAAAAAGGTCGTGTTACTGTGAAACTGTTGTTATAAAGAACGCATTCATTCTTGCTAACTAATGTAAAGCATCAGATTTAAATTTATTCGAATAAGTAAAAAAGTCACTAAAAGTTTTTAAGCGATTCTGTACGAGGGAAACACTAACGTTTAGTCTGCAGAAAAGGTAAAAAAAATCTAATTGTAACGAATGAGAAAATGTAAAAAATTTTAAAAAGTCGTGTCGTATCTTGGGAAACTGACGCAATAAAGACGACTTTAGGCACAAACAGAAAGCAAATGGCTTAATTTTTTTCGAGCAATGAAATAACCACTAAAAGCTTATAAGCGATTCTGTACAAGGGAACGTTAACACTTAGTCTGTAGAAAAGGCAGAAAAAGCTCTGACTATAACGAACGAGTAAGTGTAAGAAAACAACGACAACGTGGTATTCCTTGGGAAACTGACATAATAAAGTAGACATTTACTTTTAGTAACTAGTGTAAAGCAAAATATTTAAATTTATCTGAGTAAGGAAAAGCGCCAACAAAATCTTACAAGCGATTCCCTATAGGGGAAACATTAACACTTAATCTGCAGAAAAGGCAGAAAAAATTCTAATTATATCTAATGAGAAAATATAAAAACATTTTGAAAAGTCGTTTTACATCTGGGGAAACTGACGTAATAAAGAACACTTTTAGTCACAAACAGAAAGCAACAGACTTACTTTTTTTCGAACAAGGAAAAAAACCGTTAAAAGTTCACAACTGATTCTGTATAAAGGAGCGTTAACACTTAGTCTGCAGAAAATGTAGAAAAATTCTAATTCATAACTAACGAGGAAAAGTAAAAAAAAAAAAAAAGTCGTGTTACTGGGAAACCGTTGTAATAAAGAAGACATTTAGTAACTAAAATATAAAGCAACAGATTTAAACTTATTCGAGCAAGGAAAAATAAGTTAAAAGCTTTTAAGCGATTCTGTACAAGGGAACATTAACACTTAGTCTGCAGTAAAGGCTGAAAAATTCTAATTATAACGAACGAGGAAATGTGGAAAAATGTTAAAAAGTCGAGTTGTATCTCGGGAAACTAACGTAGCAAAGAAGACTTTAGACACAAACAGAAAGCAACAGACTTAATTTTTTTCGAGCAAGAAAAAAAACCGTTAAAACTTACAACCGATTCTTTACAAGGGAAAAATTAACACTTAGTCTGCAGAAAAAACAAAAAATTCTAGTTGTAACGAACGAGGAAATGTAAAAAAAAAAGAATGTGTTATTGTGAAACTAAAATGATAAAGAAGACATCGAGACACACACAGGTGTGTTAAGTGGGCTATGTTTAGGTGTAAGAGTTAGACAAAAGCGCTCGGAAATTAACGAATAGTGTTCACAAAGAGTCACTGAAAAGCCGTATATCTTCAAGAACCGCGTTCACGCATCACCATAAGAAAATTCTCGAATATTATCACAAAATTTATGGAACTCCTCACCCTTCGGCCGCGATTAAGCCTGATTCTATTCCTGCCACCTTCCATTGCTCCGGATTGAGTCGTCTTCTCTCCTTTAGCAAAACTTGAGGTTGCTTCCAAAGTTAGCACTGAACTATGCTCCGGATTGAGTCGTCTTCTCTCCTTTAGCAAAAGTTGAGGTTGCTTCCAAAGTTAGCACTGAACTACGAATGTGATCAATTGTCGAGGTCTATCCTTTCCAGCCCCTTCTGGTAGGCCGTGCTTGTCTGTGATTGGCTGGTGGCGATAAGAAAAAGACGATCCACGGTGGCCACTCAAAACGGCGATACGTCACAGAATCCCTCGTCTAGTCGCTGATTCGCTCTGCTTGACCTACGCAGGAGGTACCCTCACGCCTACAAAGGGGCGTCCAAGAACTGAAGCTCGCTTCTATAACCTTCTATAAAAAAAAAAAAAAATGGACGTCGGCTACTGGCTACGAAGAGCCGAAGGCTACAAAGGAAATTTCTCGAAATCTGTTGCCTTTTCCTTATAAGAATAATAATTATTAAAAAAAATGCACACACGACGAATATTTTACAATGGGTTTTCTTTCATCGGGATTTCATCAGGATTTACACTTTGAGAAAAGTCTACAGTTCGAGTTAACGGAACTGATAAAATCTAAATTTAACGAACTGTCTACAATGCCGAGTATTTTTGTTTTTATGGCAATATTATCCTATCTGAAGCGGCATTCTCTCAATTAATCAGTTAATTCACTTTCTCGTAACAACACAAGTAACAATAATTTCTAGCTAAGTCCAAGGAAATATTATCTTTTAAACATGTTTGCAAAGAGATCAAACTTCTGCCATGAGTTGTTATAGCATTCGACTTCAATATTGCTTCGTCATGATATTTCAGTGGAAAGGGACGCTGTTTGACTGTTTTCCAACATGAAAGCCAGCAAAAACTCAATAGTATTAAATACGTCTTTCTAAGTTAGCGAACTTAGTGATGTTTTAGTGTAAAAAAAGATAACAAAAAGTATTCTGCATTGCTAGATACTTTATTTTGTTGCAGTATTCTGCATTGAAAAAATTACGCGTGGAAGAATTACTTTGTTTATTTAGAAATACATCATAAGCAACGCTAGTAACTGAAATTATACAGGTTTATTTATTGGTCCTGTAGAACTTAGGAGGGAGGATCTTTGTTGATGTGAAAATAATGGCTGACTTTGCATAATGGTAACGAGAAAATGCAATGTTTTGATAACGACGAATTTACGCAACGTGAAATACTATTATTTGTGTCACTGCTTCATTACTGGACATTTGCTCTGTAATATATGGGACTAAGACATGTAATAAGGGATTATCATTATATTTAATAAATGCTTAATTGTAATATGATTGATTATGACGATTGTTTTCATAACTGCCCGATTTGGACCAGAATGCTGATTCCAAAAATCAATATTATAAATAAATATGACATGCGACGTAAATATATATTACAGTTTTTTACCGAATAAGTATACTCAGTGAAAACATAACTATTTTATTTAGGACAGACTTTCTTGAATCTGGGTCTATAGATCACTCAGCGTTAAAAAGTGAATCAAAATATGCTGTCGCGAGATTATTACAAAATGTATTGAAGTCATTTGCAATAATACGTTCTCAAATTCCTACCCTAGCAAATGTTTCTTTAGTAAAGTCTTTGAAACCCAGTGGTTCACACACACACAGAGAGAGAGAGAGAGAGAGAGAGAGAGAGAGCGCGCGAGGCTTTCGAGATCCTTCTCGATTCTCCTTGGGACGGAGAATCGAGCAGGTTCTCGAAAGCTCTCGTCTTTGTATACATTTCCAAAATATACTGCATATTTACACCTACACCACTGTGGATTTCTTCACCATCTTTTATTATTATTATTATTATTATTATTATTATCATTATTATTATTATTATTATTATTATTATTATTATTATATTGAAGGGAAGGGAACGGTTGCGTCAGCTATATTCAATTTGTATAATTTTCTTCATCTTTCTGTTTAAAAGAGGTTCTGCTACTTATATCATTATTATTATTATTGTTATTATTATTATTATTGATGATAGCTACATCAGCTTTATTCAGATTATATAGAGTTTTCTCTTATCTTTCTTGTTAAAAGAAAGTCTACTACCTATATATATTATTATTATTATTATTATTATTATTATTATTATTATTATTATTATTATACATATACACCCACAAACACACGCACACATACATATATATACATATATTTGTGTGTATTTGTAAAGTAAGAATTTTATATAAGCTTCATGTCTATTGTAAATCTAGGAAACATATACTGTGCGATATCAAACTTAATTTTCCAATCTCTTCAACTTCTGGCTGTTTGTAGGAAGTTGTACCTTCAGGAAGTTTAGATTAAGTTAGTGCATGTTCACGTAATTATAATTTCCACCTTTTCCTTCACCCTTTTTTAGTTGTCTGTAAAAGAAAAGTATTGTGCCGGCTTTGTCTGTCCGTCCGTACTTTTTCTGTCCGCCCTCAGATCTTAAAAACTACTGAGACAAGAGGGCTGCAAATTGGCATGTTGATCATCCACCCTCCAATCCTCAAACAATTGCAGCCTTCTAGCCTAAGTAGTTTTTATTTTATATAAGGTTAAAGTTGGCCATAATTGTGCCTCGGGCAACGATACAGGGTTGGACACCACCGGGCCGTGGTTAAAGTTTCATAGGCCGCGACTCATACAACATTATACCGAGACCACCGAAAGATAGATCTATTTTCGGTGGCCTTGATTACAGAAAACTCGATTGCGCCGAAGAAGCTTCGGCTCATTTTTACTTGTTTGTATTAATTTAGAGTTTGTTTAAAATACAGGTATTGATGAATAGGTCTTATTTCGCTTCATATGACAATATTTCACCAATACTCCTCGTTCTCATCTTCCGTACACTTTATCTTTTTATTTATCTACTTTTTTTTTTAATTTGCTCCGCTCGGTTAACATTCATTTCATTCACCGGCGACTGGAGGGACTCCTGATTTAGGATATGAGAGTTAGTAAGTTTTTAATACACTGATAACGATCTTTGGTGCACTGGATTCTGTTGTTTCTAGGCTTTTCCTACCTTTCGAAAGACTGTGGGCATGTATTATATACAGTATATACACACACACGTATACTGTATGTATATAAATATATATATATGTATGTATGTATAATATATATATATTATACATACATACATATATATATATATATATATATATATATATATATATATATATATATATATATATATATATATATATATATATACAGTATGTATGTATGGATAATACTAAAACTCTGAAACGTATGTTCTTTGGCATATAGGAAGTTAAACGGGGCTGGTACTGCCCGTAGACTTCCCGTTCCTCTTCTCCCTCCTCGCCTTCCACCTACCTTCCCCCTCCCTCCCCTACCCTTCTTTTCCCTCTCGACTTCCCTTCCCCTCTTCCTCCCCTCCCCTTCTCCCTCCAGTCCCCGTTCCCTATCCCCATCCCCTTCCCTCCCCTTCCATCCTCCCCTTCACCCATCCCCCACACTTTCCACCCTCCCTCCTCACCCCCTCCCATTCCTCACCCCTCCCTCCTCCCCTTCACCCATCCCCAAACCTTCCACCCTCCCCCCTCACCCCCTCCCATTCCTCACCCCCTCCCTCCTCCCCTTCACCCATCCCCCAAACCTTCCACCCTCCCTCCCTCACCCCCTCCCATTCCTCACCCCTCCCTCCTCCCTTCACCTCCCCTCCCTCCTCCCCTTCACCCATCCCCCAAACCTTCCACCCTCCCCTCCTCACCCCTCCCATTCCTCACCCCTCCCTCCTCCCCTTCACCCATCCCCCAAACCTTCCACCCTCCCTCCCTCACCCCCTCCCATTCCTCACCTCCTCCCTCCTCCCCTTCACCCATCCCCAAACCTTCCACCCTCCCTCCCTCACCCCCCTCCCATTCCTCACCCCCTCCCTCCTCCCCTTCACCCATCCCCCAAACCTTCCACCCTCCTCCTCACCCCCTCCCATTCCTCACCCCTCCCTCCTCCCCTTCACCCATCCCCCAAACCTTCCACCCTCCCCTCCCTCACCCCCTCCCATTCCTCACCCCCTCCCTCCTCCCCTTCACCCATTCCCCAAACCTTCCACCCTCCTCCCTCACCCCCTCCCATTCCTCACCCCCTCCCTCCTCCCTTCACCCATCCCCCAAACCTTCCACCCTCCCTCCCTCACCCCTCCCATTCCTCACCCCCTCCTCCTCCCCTTCACCCATCCCCAAACCTTCCACCCTCCCCCCCTCACCCCCTCCCATTCCTCATCCCCTCCCTCCTCCCTTTCACCCATCCCCCAAACCTTCCACCCTCCCCTCCCTCACCCCTCCCATTCCTCGCCCCCTCCCCTCCTCCTCCCCTCCTGTAACCATTTGTTTTATTGAAGAATCTTTGCATAGTATCAATGTAGGTATCCACTTATCTATTTTATCTGTGTAACAACGACGTCTACACTTGCTTTCATCCACCCCAGTAATAGTCCCTCTCACCAATGGACTATATAAGTTTGCAGTAGGTACATTGCTTAGGGCGGTACTTAACGACACAGTGGCGGGTCTTACCACCTCTAGTCCTACATTATTGTCATCTGTGGCATTATAGGTATACTAATAAAAGACATAGGTGATAAGGAAAGAAAACAACTGATTGTTAGGTGTTTATTTGCTACAGAAAAACAACTAATTATTGAGCATTTATTTGTTAGTAAAAAACTACTAATGAGTGTTGATTTGTTGGAAGAAAAACTACTTTTATCATTTATTTGTTACTGAAATAGAAATTACAGGTTTATCAAATACAGTATGCTGCAAATACAAAATAATAAGCAGATTTACATAGAGTGTTATTCCGATAAGACCCCAACGGAAGAAAAGAATATTGAAATATCAATTTATTTGTTACTGAAACAGAAATTACAAATTTACCAAATACAGTATACAGCAAATACAAAGTAATTAACAGATTTACATTGAATGTAGTTCCGATGGGATAGATGGAAAAATTAAATTTTCTTGCTAAAACCCACTAAAGAAAAAATAAAATTGAAATATTATCAGTTTAGCTGCTACTGAAACAGAAATTACAGGTATGTCAAATGCAGTATACAACAAATACAAAATAATAAACAGGTTTACATAGAATTTGATTACGACGGGGTGGATTTCATCAGTAACATAATTTTTAATCAGGATTTATAAATTAAAAAACTGTAAAAGAGTGGATAGGTCACTAGCATTCTGGCAAACATTTCTCGCTTAATAATAATTTTGCAAATTTAACATTAAAAATTAGACATTATGTAATTTTTATTACTGAATAATTAACATGGGTTT
>NC_089783.1:38264124-38266624 GCF_040412425.1 Macrobrachium rosenbergii | reverse complement strand
TCAATATAGATATATATATATATATATCATATTACCACCCATTGCAATCAATTAGAAATATATATATCATATATATATACCATTATATCAATTAGACAATTCATTTTAAAGTCAATTGCAATTATTCGAAAGATCTCATTATTTTTCATTTGAATTTCAATTGTTTAATTTTCCATCATTAGGCGAAAAGAATTATGCAAATTCAGATCCTAAATTAAAAATCTCAGCAACAAATTATGCCTTTAAGAACTGTATATTGGAAATGCAATCAAATACATATCCATTATTTTACATACATTGAAATACATAGTGTTCATATACCCATTGAAATTTCAAATTACCATAAGTAAACATATATATATATATATATTCATATATATATCGATATATATACATTATACTTGTATTCAGTAAGAAAATGTAATTTTTGAACCAATTATTTTTTTTTTTTTTTTAATCAGAACTGTTATGGAAATCAAAATTGAATATCAGTCTCTGTCACATATCCGTATCTTCCACACTTTCTTTGCATTTGGCAGTTAGATAGATTCAGCTATTAATACCATTTAGGCAAAAGTTGCAATCAGGCAGATAGATCTACCATTGTCAGTTAGAAACCAATGGTAAAATGCAAAATCAAATGCATGTCTGCAGATTAGTAGATTATACATTATTGCAAAGAAATGTATTCAATATTTGAGTATTTGAAGAAAGTGTTCAGCTGGAAATTTAGGCAGATAGTTGATACATAGACCCTTTGACTTACTTGGTAGATATATATTATATATATATATATATATATATATATATATATATATATATATATATATATATATATATATATATATATATATATATGATGATCAATAGATTACCCTCTTTCTCGATTTCAAAGTCAATTTTGCAGTATTTGAACCAAGATTCTATCTTTTGGACTGCCCGGCCTGAATCTGTTTAACCGGGGTTTTTCACTGAAGAGAAGACGAAGCATAGACTGATTCAGGTCCCAAATAAGAACATATCATCTACAATTAATGCCATTGATTTTAACATGATATGTATATGAAAGAAAATATGCCCAAATGCAAAAATGTAAATTCAAAAGTCTTTAAAATTTTGTACGCTTACTGAAGTAAAACATTTAAAAAAATTGACACAAGAAATATGGTAGAAACAACAGAAATTGTAAGCCAGTCAGACCATGTCTTCCATGGCTTCAAAAATGATAGCAATTATATCTGAATCATGCATGATCATACGAGCAAATCATTACATACAAGAATACATAGCGCATACAATGAAGAATTGTCGTCTATTTTTATAAATATATATATTTCATTATAACTACAGAGAATATTCCCAGATATATCATATACAATATATATATTATTTATTATATAATTTGTGAAAATCGGAGGCACAAAATCTTGATATGTATTTTCATTTTTTTGTTTTGAAAGATGACAATTTATGGCATTGAATACTTCTCACCATTTCCACATGAAATTAACAATAGCACACATACAATCTAAATTCAATCACAGTTTTAATACGCACACAAAGATAATAAACACTGCTTAGATTTTTTTTAACATCTAGACAACATTTGGTCTTAAACTAATTATATCATTATGAACTATATATTTTATATCAGTTTATTTGTATTCAATATTGAGATACAAATTCTCAGGACAACATATTTGATCTGTAATTTAAGCTCATTGGAACAGGCAGGGAAGTAATAACCAAAAAGAAGAATCATAGAGATGGAATGAGTGTCTTGTAAATAGTTAATCTGTGAGTTACCACCAATTTCAATCAGTTGGATAGATCTCGTTATCGATTAGGCACTTTTAGGTGGGGTAACTCAGATTACCTGAGGTAAAAGATTACCTGATGCAAAGCAGGACCTGTAAATATTTGGTGAGATAGGCAAAAGGAAACCCTTTCTTTTTGATATATATATATCGGCGATATATATAGGATATACCTCTATATATATATAATATCTCGGTGAGGTAATAGTATTATATTATGTCGACAAGGCCTTTTGTCAATTTCATTGATGGCATACATTTTTTTGGCTTTGTTTGAACACAAACGAAAAAGAAGTGTTCTTCACTGAATCTCAATTCAGAAGCATTCAGTGACCCTAAATTTGTGAAGCCAGATAACAGACTGTATCAGTTATATCAATCAATACCCATTATATATCAATTATTTATACATCATACCATTTGCAATCAACGTCGTCCCTCCTCTTCCGGTTCAAATAAATTATATATACACAGGGTTATATATATTATAGAGAGAGATATACATTATCAATTAGAGAGAGAGAGAGAGAGAGAGAGAGAGAGAGAGAGAGCAATTAGCAGAGAGACCAATTGCAATCAGAGATAGATCTCATTGGTGAGAACAACCAACATTTTTTTTTTTTGAAAATCAGACAGAGAGAGAGAGAGAGAGAGAGATGAGAAGAAGGATGGATTTGAGAGAG
>NC_089783.1:38244124-38259124 GCF_040412425.1 Macrobrachium rosenbergii | reverse complement strand
TTCCTTCCCTCAGATGATTAGAGCAATAGTCCTGGTAAAGCTTAATGATTTTAAAAGTATTTCTAACATATAAAGATTTAATGTACAAGACAAGAGTTTAAGTTTAACCTCACTCACCCCGTAGGTAAAGACTAGAGACGGTAATAAAACAGCACACCGCCAAAACATACCTTGGAACTCCGGGCAAGAGTTAGTAAATACACCATCACCAACGATTGTCAGTTGTCAAAAATATCTAGTGTTCTCAGGCAAAGAAATTCAGATTATTGATAGTTATTAAACGTGTTGCCTAAAAATAAACTTTTCAGTTTCACTAGTGGACTGAAACTGAACAGTAGCTTTTATGGTCAGCACTTATAAAACCTTTCCAGAACATTAATGGTTAATCATTGCTTAGAAACCTTGGTCTTCCCTAGATGAAAGGTATAATCTTAGTCTTCTCCCAGATGAAAGATGTAATCTTAGTCCTCCCCTAGATGAAAGGTGTAATCTTAGTCTTCCCCTAGATGAAAGGTGTATTCTTAGTTCTCCCTAGATGAAAGATGTAATCTTAGTCTTCCCCTAGATGAAAGGTGTAATCTTAGTCTTCCCTAGATGAAAGATGTAATCTTAGTCTTCCCTAGATGAAGGGTGTAATCTTAGTCTTCCCCTAGATGAAAGGTATAATCTTAGTCTTCCCCTAGATGACAGAATGTAATCTTAGTCTTCCTTAGATGAAAGACATAATCTTAGTCTTCCATAAATGAAAGATGTAATCTTAGTCTTCCCTAGATGAAAGATGTAATCTTAGTCTTCTCTAGATGAAAGATGTAATCTTAGTCTTCCCTAGATGAAAGGTATAATCTTAGTCTTCCCTAGAGAAAGAACGTAATCTTAGTCTTCCCTAGATGAAAGATATAATCTTAGTCTTCCCTAGATGAAAGAATGTAATCTTAGTCTTCTCTAGATGAAAGATGTAATCTTAGTCTTCCATAGATGAAAGACGTAATCTTACTCTTCCCTAGATGAAAGATGTAATCTTAGTCTTCCCTAGATGAAAGAACGCAATCTTAGTTTTCTCTAGATGAAAGATGTAATCTTAGTCTACCATAGATGAAAGAATGTAATGTTACTCTTCCCAAGGCGAAAGAATTTAATTACCTTGACAGAGTTTTAGTTTTAATTCATTCTTTTTATTCCTTTTAGTTCTCAAAGTTTATTCGCCTAAATTCTGTCTTCCACGGACCCTCTTCCAAAAATGGCTCAATAAATTTGTGAAAATACTAAGTTCCCTCTACCTCGGTGATACTTTGATAAATTGGACCAGCTGGTCTACAGTAATGAGCATTATGACATACCCTAATAGCAAAATATTCGTTGGAATACATGATGTGCTTATACATAATTTTCTCTCATTAAAATGCTTAATAAGAGTAGGAGTCTCGTGATGAAGTTCAGTAGAATAGATGGAAAAACGCATGGTACTAATTTTCTGACTTAGTTTCCTGTAGTGTTTGCTTGTACTAAATCAAGTGCATCTGCTGTGATTTTCTCAGTTTGAATGTATATATATATATATATATATATATATATATGAATATATATACACATATATATGTATATATATATATATATATATATATATATATATATATATATATATATATATATATATATATATATATATATATATATATATATATGTATAGATATACACATATATATATATATACATACATACATACATATATATATATACATACATACATACATATATATATATATATATATATATATATATATATATATATATATATATATATATATATATATATATATATATATTAGTTGAATCATATAAAGAATGCATGAGTAAATACATATGATCATTTGTCTTGGAGAGTATTTAAGTAACTTTGAAAATAATATCTAATTATAAAAAGGACAGTTTACCTGTGTTGCAAAACGGAGATCTTCCACGTTGTTGTTTAGCATACTGCTGGAAGCTGTACCCCTACTATCTGCTGGTACTGGCATATCTGGGACAGCATTTGACTCCAGGATCCTCATTATACTGAAAATAACAAATAATAATAGTTGTTTTTATAGCTGGGTTCATAACAGGAAATCGTAAAAATTGGTTGGTTCTCCAATCAAAAGGAATTGTGAATTAAAGATATTTTAGGGGAGGGTAGCGTAAAATGATTAGGCTCGCCATTTTGATGTTTTTTGAGAGATGCTTATTGTCCCTTGAATACAAAATAATATACTTGAAAGAACTTTCTCCAACTTGATTGCTTAACTCAGCGGGTGAGATATTAATGAGGGTAGTTATTGAAGTAGAAGCAAATTTTTATCTAAACATATGAAATAAAACAAAAAAAATTAGTTAGCACTTTCCATAGTCTGTCTTAAATATCAGTGGCGGAGGTTGAAATTATTTCTTTGTTCCATAGTCTGTCTTAAATATCAGTGGCGGAGGTTGAAATTATTTCTTTGTTCCATAGTCTATCTTGAATATCAGTGGAAGAGGTTGAAATTATTTTTTTTATTCCATAGTCTTTCTTAAATATCAGTGGAGAAGGTTAAAATTATTTTTGTATTCCATAGTTTGTCTTAAATATCAGTGGAGGAGGTTGAAATTATTTTTTTTTTATTCCATAGTCTGTCTTAAATATCAGTGGAAGAGGGTGAAATTATTTCTTTATTCCATAGTCTGTCTTAAATATCAGTGGAGGAGGTTGAAATTATTTTTTGTTTACCACAGTCTGTCTTAAATATCAGTGGAAGAGGTTGAAATTATTTTTTTTTATTCCATAGTCTCTCTTAAATACCAGTGGAAGAGGTTAAAATTATTTTTGTATTCCATAGTCTGTCTTAAATATCAGTGGAGGAGGTTGAAATTATTTTTTGTTTACCACAGTCTGTCTTAAATATCAGTGGAAGAGGGTGAAATTATTTTTTTTATTCCATGGTCTGTCTTAAATATCAGTGGAGGGGGTTGAAATTATTTTTTGTTTACCACAGTCTGTCTTAAATATCAGTGGAAGAGGGTGAAATTATTTTTTTTATTCCATAGTCTGTCTTAAATATCAGTGGAAGAGGTTGAAATTATTTTTTTGTATTCCATAGTCTGTCTTAAATATCAGTGGAGGAGGTTGAAATGATTTTTTTTTATTCCATAGTCTGTCTTAAATATCAGTGGAAGAGGGTGAAATTATTTTTTTATTCCATAGTCTGTCTTAAATATCAGTGAAGGAGGTTGAAATTATTTTTTTTATTCCTTAGTCTGTCTTAAATATCAGTGGAAGAGGGTGAAATTATTTTTGTATTCCAGAGTCTGTCTTAAATATCAGTGGAAGATGTTGAAATGATTTTTTTTGTATTCCATAGTCTGTCCTAAATATCAGTGGAGGAGGTTGAAATTATTTTTTTTATCCCATAGTCTGTCTTAAATATCAGTGGAAGAGGTTGAAATTATTTTTTTATTCCATAGTCTGTCTTAAATATCAGTGGAGGAGGTTAAAATTATTTTTTTTATCCCATAGTCTGTCTTAAATATCAGTGGAGGAGGTTGAAATTATTTTTTTATCCCATAGTCTGTCTTAAATACCAGTGGAGGAGGTTGAAATTATTTTTTTATCCCATAGTCTGTCTTAAATATCAGTGGAGGAGGTTGAAATTATTTTTTTTATTCCATAGTCTGTCTTAAATATCAGTGGGGGAGGTTGAAATTATTTTTTTAATTCCATAGTCTGTCTTAAATATCAGTGGAGGAGGTTGAAATTATTTTTTTTTTATTCCATAGTCTGTCTTCAATATCAGTGGAGGAGGTTGAAATTATTATTATATTTTTTTTATTATACTTCTCGCTCTCATTTCGAGTACTAAAATATGAACGCAAGGGACGTGTTCTGTGACAAAAGCAAAGCGTGCCCAGCAGTAGGCATGTAAAGATCTTCCTTAAAAGTCCTCGAGACCTATTAAATTCTGATTATTAAGATGGATCGGGTATAGTTAATTTATTCAATGCACCTTTTAGTTTTCTGTAAAAGAAGACTATTGAGATGGTTTTGTCTGTCCGTGCGCACTTTCTCTGTCCGCCCTCAGATCTTGAAAACTACTGAGGCTAGAGGGCTGCAAATTGGTATATTGATCATCCACCCTCCAATCATCAAATATACCAATTGCAGCCCTCTAGCCTCAGTAGTTTATATTTTGTTTAAAGTTAAAGTTAGCCATGATTGTGCTTTCTGGCAACGATATAGGACAGGCCACCACCGGGCCGTGGTTAAAGTTTCATGGGTGGCGGCTCATGCAGCATTATACCGAGACCACCGAAAGATAGATTTATTTCGGTGGCCTTGATTATACGCTGTACAGAAAACTCGATTGCGCTCAAGAACTTCGGCGCAGTTATCTACGTGTTTCATTCAGTAGTTAAACTTACTGTAGTTAAGCTACACTAAGTTAAGCTACACTAAGTTAAGCTACACTAAAACTTAGTTAAGTTACACTAAAACAGTATATGAATATACGATACTTACATGAACACAAACAGCATCACAATGGTCAGCAAGGCAGAGAGAAGGAACTGAGATCCAGCCATCGTGTCCGTAGTGGAGTTATACAGCTTCATGTAGACGTAGTTAGCAAACGCTGGAACCAGCGACTGGAATGCCGACAACACTAAGACCGCACGTCCTGCAAGAAAATGTTACGTACTTTAGAGCAATTGGTTCTGCTCCAAGACAGGATCAAGGTTATGTTAATCTCTCTCTCTCTCTCTCTCTCTCTCTCTCTCTCTCTCTCTCTCTCTCTCTCTCTCTCTCTCTCTCATTGAATCAATAATACAGTGGCTGATATTTCCAGGTTTTTTGTGTAGAATTTGGTTCTACACAAAACAGGATCAAGCTTATGTTAATCTCTCTCTCTCTCTCTCTCTCTCTCTCTCTCTCTCTCTCTCTCTCTCTCTCTCTCTCATTGAATCAATGATAGGATTTGATCCATTGGCTGATATTTCCAGGATTTTTTGTGATATTCCAGAATATCTGTCACCACTCATCAGTTCCCTCCGCTTAGTTCTATTACCTAAAACAAAATGTTATGTACTTTATGTTAATCTCTCTCTCTCTCTCTCTCTCTCTCTCTCTCTCTCTCTCTCTCTCTCTCTCTCTCTCTCTCTGTTTACTGAACCAGTAACAGGATTCGATGCAATGGCTGATATTTCCAGGATATTTTTGTGATGTTCCAGAATATTAATAACCAGATCCCTTTGCTTAGTTGTATTAGCCACCGAAACAAACATAAACCTCGTTAATGATTACGTTGCTCGTGATAAATATTGAAGAAAATAAAATAAAATTAATTTAAATCCCCACCACATCTCCATCACAGATTAATGACTTTTGTCCTAAAATTTTTATAGAGATTTTTCTCGAATATTTAAATAACTCTGCGTGATAATTTGCTCTTTCGTTTGGGTGTCTCAAAGAATGGAACCATCATTAATATTCAAGGAAAGCGAATGCAGTTCTAAATCCATTTTCGAATTACGATGTAAATTCAACAGAATGGTGAGAGTAAATAAAGCTTGCTTTCTTTGATTTAATATGAAGTAGAAAACTCAAATAGGAATTTATATGTCTCGGGAACAAATGGATTATAGTATCAGGAGGGCAGGATATATCCAGTTATATTTGGATCTATTAAAAAAGAGAACATAAATTACTAAAGGCTTAAAATTAAGAATGGTAAGACCAGGAATAAAGATAATGCAGAGATAAAGGTAATATTTTTCTATATGATCATAATGACGATAGTAAATGAATAATAATTGCGGGAAATGAATGAAAATGAAAGTTTAAAGGAAACATGGCAATGCGTACCATTTTTGAATGCAGGCAAAAAAAAAAAAAACATTCTTTCAAATAACTTGCAACGAAAACTTACCGGTTTCATTTCGAGACACGAGTTTGACCGACATGATTTGGAGACCAATGGTAATGGTGTGTGATAAGATGCCCACAAGGGGGCCGGTCCATATCAGCAGTTGGGTGCCTGTCACGGCCAATAGGTAGTAGGTCAAATGCTCATGAAGAACCGACACCGACGCCATTATGAGAATGGTCGTGTCTGCAATGTCTAAGCATTTCATCAGCTTCCCCATAACGAGCGTCGATGCTGAAAAAAATTAAGATAAATGGTATGAATAAAGCAGATGAATAAGATGAATAAAGCAGGGAGGAAATACGATGGTTTGTAGATTTGTTGAATAAAGCAGGGAGGAAATACGATGGTTTGTAGATTTGTTGAATAAAGCAGGGAGGAAATAGAATGGTTTGTAGATCTGTTGAATGAAGCAGGGATAGAGTAAAATGGTTTATAGATATGCTGAATACAGCAGGGAGGAAATAGAATGGTTTATAGATCTGTTGAATAAAGCAGGGAGGAAATAGAATGGTTTATAGTTCTGTTGAATAAAGCAGGGAGGAAACAGAATGGTTTATAGATCTGTTGAATAAAGCAGGGATGGAATGGGATGGTTTATAGAGCCGTTGTATAAAGCAGGGAGGAAATAGAATGGTTTATAGATCTGTTGAATAAAGCAGGGAGGAAATAGAATGGTTTATAGGTCTGTTGAATAAAGCAGGGAGGAAATAGAATGGTTTAGAGTTCTGTTGAATAAAGCAGGGAGGAAATAGAATGGTTTATAGATCTGTTGAATAAAGCAGGGATGGAATGGGATGGTTTATAGAGCCGTTGTATAAATCAGGAGGAAATAGAATGGTTTATAGTTCTGTTGAATAAAGCAGGAGGAAATAGAATGGTTTATAGGTCTGTTGAATAAAGCAGGAGGAAATAGAATGGTTTATAGATCTGTTGAATAAAGCAGGGATGGAATGGGATGGTTTATAGGTCTGTTGAATAAAGCAGGGAGGAAATAGAATGGTTTATAGATCTGTTGAATAAAGCAGGGATGGAATGGGATGGTTTATAGAGCCGTTGTATAAATCAGGGAGGAAATAGAATGGTTTATAGTTCTGTTGAATAAAGCAGGGAGGAAATAGAATGGTTTATAGGTCTGTTGAATAAAGCAGGGAGGAAATAGAATGGTTTATAGATCTGTTGAATAAAGCAGGGATGGAATGGGATGGTTTATAGTTCTGTTGAATAAAGCAGGGAGGAAATAGAATGGTTTATAGTTCTGTTGAATAAAGCAGGGAGGAAATAGAATGGTTTATAGGTCTGTTGAATAAAGCAGGGAGGAAATAGAATGGTTTATAGTTCTGTTGAATAAAGCAGGGAGGAAATAGAATGGTTTATAGATCTGTTGAATAAAGCAGGGATGGAATGGGATGGTTTATAGGTCTGTTGAATAAAGCAGGAGGAAATAGAATGGTTTTAGAGTTCTGTTGAATAAAGCAGGGAGGAAATAGAATGGTTTATAGATCTGTTGAATAAAGCAGGATGGAATGGGATGGTTTTATAGAGCCGTTGTATAAATCAGGAGGAAATAGAATGGTTTATAGATCTGTTGAATAAAGCAGGAGGAAATAGAATGGTTTATAGATCTGTTGAATAAAGCAGGGAGGAAATAGAATGGTTTATAGTTCTGTTGAATAAAGCAGGGAGGAAATAGAATGGTTTATAGATCTGTTGAATAAAGCAGGGATGGAATGGGATGGTTTATAGAGCCGTTGTATAAATCAGGGAGGAAATAGAATGGTTTATAGATCTGTTGAATAAAGCAGGGATGGAATGGGATGGTTTATAGGTCTGTTGAATAAAGCAGGGAGGAAATAGAATGGTTTAGAGTTCTGTTGAATAAAGCAGGGAGGAAATAGAATGGTTTATAGATCTGTTGAATAAAGCAGGGATGGAATGGGATGGTTTATAGAGCCGTTGTATAAATCAGGGAGGAAATAGAATGGTTTATAGATCTGTTGAATAAAGTAGGGAGGAAATAGAATGGTTTATAGATCTGTTGAATAAAGCAGGGAGGAAATAGAATGGTTTATAGATCTGTTGAATAAAGCAGGGAGGAAATAGAATGGTTTAGAGTTCTGTTGAATAAAGCAGGAAGGAAACAGAATGGTTTATAGATCTGTTGAATAAAGCAGGGATGGAATGGGATGGTTTATAGAGCCGTTGTATAAAGCAGGGAGGAAATAGAATGGTTTATAGATCTGTTGAATAAAGCAGGGAGGAAATAGAATGGTTTATAGTTCTGTTGAATAAAGCAGGGAGGAAATAGAATGGTTTATAGATCTGTTGAATAAAGCAGGGATGGAATGGGATGGTTTATAGAGCTGTTGTATAAATCAGGGAGGAAATAGAATGGTTTATAGATCTGTTGAATAAAGCAGGGAGGAAATAGAATGGTTTATAGAGCTCTTGAATAAAGCAGGGATGGAATAGAATGGTTTAGAGTTCTGTTGAATAAAGCAGGGAGGAAATAGAATGGTTTATAGATCTGTTGAATAAAGCAGGGATGGAATGGGATGGTTTTTCAGAGCCGTTGTATAAAGCAGGGAGGAAATAGAATGGTTTATAGATCTGTTGAATAAAGCAGGGCGGAGATAGAATGGTTTATAGATCTGTTGTTGTTATTTGTGATTCAACTGGTTTTCATCCCGTAAGTCATTTAATGACGCGAAAGTGAATTGTAGGATATGGATGTGAAACCTTGATTATGATCGATGGATGCGCCAGTGAAATGGTATGGATGAAATGAAAGGATTTGCAGGCAAGGAGGTTACAAACCCTTTAGATCCTAAGATGCCGGTCAGTAGGAAGAAAAGAATGATAATATCGAGTACTAGAGGGTAAGAGGTTTGTAAATCATTTGACGATGTGTGTGCGTTAAATTTAGGACATAATCTGTAATCCTGCAAAATTTCTGGCCAAATTTATTACCTGCCTATTTCTACTTTTTTAAGACAACCAAATTCTTTATAAGGGATTGTAAGAAAAGATTTGGGTATGTTTAAATGATATGTACTGTATCGAAGTTTCTCTTACCTGAAAAATATATAGATATGTCTATTTTTAGTCTGTTCAGCTTTATCGATTTGGGAGAACACTAACCAATGCTTAGGCATCATTTGAAGAGCACGACATTCCCAAGTGGCAGAGTTTATACAAATAGAAACTTACATCACATTCATAAATTATTTCAGAGAATAAACAATATGGAAGCCAGCAGACATACATTGGTCAGTCTTTCTATGTTTACAACTTACCTGCTGCAGCAAGGGTGGTGCGGTAAGTGTCCCACCAAGTGTAGTCCATGATGTTCCATTGAAGCGATTCTTCCACGAAGAGGGGCATGTAGTATGCTGTGTGGTAGAATTATAAAAATGCGAATCAGTAACTTGCAAGGCATAAAAGCAAGAGATGATTGTCGTTGTTAAAGATGCGAATATAATTGGTTTGGAAAGTTTGCAATATTATAAAATTCTCAATACTGTTATTTAAACAGAATTCTGTGGTTATGGTGCATTCTGACCTCAATAAATGTGAAATTGTTGAATGATATAAAACAAGTTATCTCATCGGAATCAAGCATGCTCCGTGATTCTAAACTTTTTGTGATGTTATAAAATTACTAATACCATTATTTAAACAAAATGTTCTTTGGTTATGATGCAGTCTGACTTCAATAAACGTGAGGATGACCTGAGGGTTCCGGTGACAGCTCTGGACATCACAATATAAAACAAGTTATCTCAGTAAGGGGAGGTGGTACTGGCTTGCAACAGATAATCAAGCTTGCTCTGTGTCTCTAATCTAAACTTTCAACGAAAAGCAAAAACACAAATAATTACATTGAGCAACCTGTCGAATGGAGTTGGTGACCAACACGCAGATGTAGATCTTACGAAGGTTTCCCTCTCTTTCTCTAACAAGAGTCTGAAACGATTCCTTGAGCCTGGCGAAACTGAAGAAATCACAAAACATTTGACAGCGAGTCCCGTGACCTGGTGAATCCTCATTGCGGTTCGTCGACACCATTCGCAAAGAATTGCGGTGTTTCTCGCCGATCACCATCGACAGATAGGTAAGAACGAAAACCTGGCACCAGAACACCAACTGCACAGTCGACTGCAGGTCGTCGTTGACCAGGAAGAGGTAAGCGAATATGGTTCCCAAAGGACCACCTAAATACCAGAGCGATACTCCGGCTCCAATCCTCCCGTTGTTATTGCTGGGAAACTTGACGTCATTCAGGTAGGCTATGCAGAGGCTGATGAATGCTTGACTACCGCCTCCGATGGAATCAACGAGCGTGAACACGTGGAACACCCAGGTCGGCAAAGAGGGAAACTGAAGACTTATCACGTACCCACAAATCGACAGTGCACTACAGAATGTATTGATCAGAAGTGGGGCCTGAAATTAAAGTAAAATAAAGTTACGCGGCTGTATGGCTGTGCACAAATGTGCCTGTGGCTTCACATGAACTCATAGGCTATCTTTCCATCTGAATCAAAAGTGGGATCTGAAATCAAAGTAAAAGGTCACATACAACATGATGTACGCCTTTGTGGTTACATGAACTTATAGACTATTTCGCTATGTGAATAACCATTATTTTCTGGTTTCTATTTTGTAGCGGAGTAGAAAAAATATTCACGGGACGTCCCAAAGAAAAAATACTTCATGAGGTGATTTTTCAGATTTGCTAAATACAGAGAATTATTAAAGTGCCGTCGACAACGTTTCATAGTAAAGTCAGTAAAGTAAAACATAATACTGGGACCCTAACTGGTTTACTTCTTCAATTGATCGTATTTAGTCAATTATATTAAACCAATAAGGTTCATCTTGAAGTGAAATTATAGCTCATAAACCTTACAGCAGGAGTCGACTAACAAAAACTGTAGAACTCCTAGACCTTGCAGTAAGAATCGACTAAGAGAAATTGTAGAACTTCTAAACCTTGCAGTAAAAATCGACTAACAGGAATTGTAGAGCTTCTAAACCTTACAGTCCCGTTGCTAAGTAACCAATTGGTTCTTAGCCATCAAATAAGTCTAATCCTTCGGGCCAGCCCTAGGAGGGCTTTTGATCAGCTCAGTGGTCTGGCAAAACTAAGGTATACTTAACTTAGAGTAACAATCGACTAGCACTTTTTGTAGAGGGCGCGTGCCCTTAAAACGAAGCTGTCAAGAATGTAAACATGTAATCACGTAAAGATGCACATCTGGGGAGACACCAACACGAGAGAGCTATAGCATTTAAAGCACTTACTTTGCGTCCGTATTTGTCGCTCCAAGCGCCGATTATCAGCATCGAGATGGCGGGGACCACAGAACTGATGATGTTGTTGTACATAACGATCTCGGCGACTGATAGCTGGACTGTAGCCGAAGCGTTAAGGAAATGCTGGCATGCCTTAAAAGAAATAGACGAAAAAGGAACATAAAATTTACATCCGCTGTTTAGTGGACGTTGTGTAAACCGTAGTTATAGAATATATAAGTTATTATTATTATTATTATTATTATTATTATTATTATTATTATTATTATTATTATTATTATTATTATTCAAAAATGAACCCTATTCATATGGAACAAGCCCACAGGGGCGATTGACTTGAAATTCAGGCTTCCAAAGAATATGGTGTTCATTAGGAAGAAGTAAGAGGAGGTAAATTGAAATATAGAAAGAAGAGATCTCACTTATTAAAGAAGAAAAAATAAGTTAATAAATTAGTAAATAGATTAAATATGTATTACAATGCAAGGAGAATAATATTAGGGCCAGGATGAGGATGAATAAATGCCGAGATATTTAGGGAAAATGTATTGTTGAGTATTAATGTTCTTATTCATTACTTCCTGCTATGAAGTTATGCAATATATATTATTTCATTTAGTTTGTCAAAGCCCTTTCAGAATGTCTTGCATTAGAAAATATTCTTCATTACATTTTCGTTAGCAGCAAACACGTACTTCCCATAAGGATTATTTCTAAAACACTGAAATCTTAATTCATAAAGTCAACCAGAATAATAAAAATATCAAATTATTCTGGTTGATTTTGTGAATTCAGATTTCAGTGTTTTAGAAATAATCCTTATGGAAATTACGTGTTTGCTGCTAACGACAACGTAATGAAGAATATTTTCTAGTGCAACACATTCTGAAAGGACTTTGACAAGTTAAATGAAATCATATATATTGCATAACTTCATAGCAGGAAGTGATGAATAAGAACATTAATACTCAATAATATATTTTCCCTGAATATCTCGGCATTTATTCATCCCCATCCTGGCCCTAATATTATTGTCCTTGCATTTTAATACATATTTATTTATTGATTGATTTATTAATAAATAAATAAAATATACAACCAAGCCGTAAATATATGAAGAAATGTAATTAAAAACTGACCAAAAGAGCTGAACGTTAGAATGCGTTTTCTGATTAGCAGAGACTTTTCATGACAGAGGGAAAATTGATATAATTATTCAAAATCAGTTTAAGCGCACTGAACCATCTTTGATTATCATTGGCTTTGCTGTTTTTTTTATTTTTTTTTATTTTGAGCTATTTTATGTGCTTTTTGAAGCACATAAATTAGATAGATATAACTTAATGTGATGACACATTTGAATTTCGTGGGAATAATGGAAAACCAGCTGCTGTTACTTCATCCGCCTGAGGGGGTGAGGGGTGGGGGCAAGTTGAGAACTAGACTCCGAACTCACCTCGGGAGAAGACTGGTCTTCAACCAAGCACACATTAAACATGTGGGACACTATCACGAGAAACTGCATCACGGAGAAGCAGAAGCCATGCAAGAACAACACCGGTTCCAGGTATTGCTCCCAAAAAGGCCTGGCACCCGGAGAACGAGGACTGGCCGTCACAATGGGCTTCGGGCGTTCCTCCACCTCGACCTCCTGAGAGACCTGTGTGGAAATTTAGAAGGTATCAAGGTCTGTAAATTGATCTTTAGTATGTTTTGTCTGAGAATGCACAGAGAAACGCAACGTGATGGCCTCGACCGTCTCAATCAGATAAATTACTTCATTGATCTGGGAGCAGGAGGCTTGGTAAGGAAAGTTTCTACGCCTTCTTATGCGAGTAAATAAGTAATATCCTATCTTCAGTTGATTATGGAGAAAGCACAGCTGTGCGTGAGTACGAAAGCTTAAAAAGCAGGCATTCGACATGAAAGTTTTATTTATTAAAGAATTCAAAAGGACACCGTCAACGTGGGCATTGCAGTGCTTTTTATTACCCCCGTAGACATTAGAACCTCTGGGTTCGAACTGAGTCTTTAGTTAGCATTAAGAGATCTAATTAGATTTAGGAACCATGGTTTTAAACGCCGTATCCCTTGAGGTGGACGATTGCAGATGTGTGTGTATATATATATATATATATATATATATATATATATATATATATATATATATATATATATATATATATATATATATATATATATATGTATATATATATTATTTTTTTTTTTTTAACATATCAGAAAAATATTCTTAACACATATCAGAAAAATTAAAATACCCCAAATATTTTGTTGAATGTGCTTTGCAAAAAGCACAAAAAAAAACTTTTTATTCAGTAACTGCCAGAGTGGCTTTTAACAATCAAAATGTACTCATTTAACCATATAGTGATCTCCTACGTAGGGTTCCAAGTTTTGCAAGAATTTTAATATTAATAATGTTGTTTTTAAATTTTCAAATACCTTGAAAAACATACTAATAAGGAATTCTCCCAGTGTTTCTCAGGGCTGCATTTACGGAGTTACTTGCATGAATTGCGACTGTTTTTATATAGGACAATCTGGGAAGGGATTGGAGACAAGAATTAAACAGCACAGATATAGTGTGAGAACGGGACAAATGTCGAATGCTTTATTTTTACAAATTAATAATTTTCATCATATGATTCATTGGGAGGGGGCAAAAGTTGTTCTATATTGTAACAATATAACTCGTAGAAATGTTATAATAATAATAATAATAATAATAATAATAATAATAATAATAATAATAATAATAATAATAATAATAATAATAATAAGGGAGATGACCTTCTCTGAGGGCAGTTGCTTTAAAAATTATAGCCGTTTCCACGGCATTCAATTTATACAGACTCTTCTCTATTCTTATTATCTTTTTTTCCTCAGCCTGCAGCTGGTATATCAGGTTTCCCAAGGACATACAAAGATTTCGATTTTCTTAGGTTTATTTCCTCTGACGTTTCAAACGCGCTCTGGCGTTTATTTTCAAAGAGTGAATGAATGAAAATAAACGCCAGAACGCGTTTGAAACGTCAGAGGAAATAAACCTAAGAAAACAGAAATCTTTGGATGTCCTTGGGAAACGTAATCTACCAGCTACAGGCGGAGGAAAAAAAAGATACTAAGAAGAATAGAGAAGACTCTGTGTAAATTAAATGCCGTGGAAACAGCTGTAATTTTTAATAACAATAATAGTAATAATATAATTGTAATAATAATATTCATTAAGTTAATTATTTTTTTTAAGTGAGACCCTTTCTTTCTGTATTTCAAGTCCTTATATGAATAGGGTCCATCTAATAATAATAATAATAATAATAATAATAATAATAATAATAATAATAATAATAATAATAATAATAATTTATAAATCCCCACGTCGAACTGAGGAACGATATTCCTTACCGGACCGTCCGCATGCAGTAATAATAATATTCCTCTTTTTAGAAAGAAGTTTTTCGCCCCCTGTGTGAGGTTTTCCGTTGACATTCAGTGTCCGTCCACACAGTTGCGAACGGCTGCTGGGAGAGCACCAGCATATTGCAAAAGCAGTTCTGAATAATTTCGAAGCATTCCCACCCGCAGTCATTCAGAAGTTGTTGTCAAAACAGCATTTTGGAATCTATGTTGAGAGAGAGAGAGAGAGAGAGAGAGAGAGAGAGAGAGAGAGAGAGAGAGAGAGAGAGAATGTGTGTGCGTGTGGTTGTGTGTGTGTGTGCTATTTTGGCATGT
>NC_089783.1:38189124-38239124 GCF_040412425.1 Macrobrachium rosenbergii | reverse complement strand
TATTATTATTATTATTATTATTATTATTATTATTATTATTATTATTATTATTATTATTATTATTATTATTATTCAGAAGATGAACCCTATTCATATGGAAGAAGATTAACTATATCGGCATTTTTGTGATAAAATTTCATCCCTGGACTATTGAATTGTACCCTATAAACACTATTAAATAGATTAGATACAAACAAAAAAGAATAATTAACTGTAAGCTAAATATTGCACTTAGGCAAAATACGATCAATTTCTTTGTACTGTGATAACGTTGACATTTTACATTAAGCTAAACCGCGTTCGTGACAATACATTAAAAATAACATTTATTTTTATCCTTCATTTCTGACAGTTGCATAATATCATGATGGTAGTAAAACTTTAAATTCAGAAATCTGTATTTTTTTTTTTTTTGCCGTCAAATGAAGACAAAAGTTAAATTTACTGGTTTCTGGAGAGAGTACTTATAACTTGAGACAGTTTTATATGGAAATGAGCAAGAATTATTCTTTTATTTTTCCACGATTATTAAACACAATCGAAGCAGAGCGCCATAAAGCTCCTTTTGTTTGTTGTTTATGGAACAAGTAAAAAATAATAGAACTTAAAAAAGACAAATAAAAATACAACAGACATTAAATGTAGAAAAAATTAGTCGGTTTGCTTATATTTTAAAAACTGGTATCGTAATAGATGGTTTAATAACTAGCGCAAAACTTGGATTAAATTTTTTTGGAGAAAAACCAAAACGGAGCTTGAAAAATTTTAAAAGTTTATTTCAGCAAAACTTCAAAACGGTTTATTACCACAGAGCCAAAACCAAACGTAAAAACTTCAAAACGGTTTATGAAAACAAAACCAAAACGGAGCTTAAAAGGTTCAAAACGCTTTTATTATCACAAAGCCAAAACGGTTTATTACCACAAACCCAAAACAGAACTTAAAAATT
Organism: Macrobrachium rosenbergii; assembly: GCF_040412425.1. NCBI lineage: Eukaryota > Metazoa > Arthropoda > Malacostraca > Decapoda > Palaemonidae > Macrobrachium > Macrobrachium rosenbergii. The sequence continues at coordinate 38,238,175 of NC_089783.1, read as the reverse complement.
TAAAAACGGTTTATTACCAGAAAACCGAAACGGAACTTCAAAACTACAAAATAGTTTGTTACTTCAAAACCAAAACGGAACTTCAAAATTTCGAAACGGTTTATTACTACAATACCAAAATGGGACTTAAAAAATGTAAAAACAGTTTATTAAAGCTTAAAACAAAATCAAAACGGAACTTCAGAGCTACAAAACAGTTTATTACTTCTAAACCAAAAACGGAACTTGAAAATTTCGAAGCGGTTTATTACTACAGTACCAAAATGGGACTTAAAAAATGTAAATACAGTTTATTAAAACAAAATCAAAACGGGACTTAAAAACTTCAAAACGGTTTTATTACCACAAAACCGAAACGGAACTTAAGAATTTCAAACCGGTTTATTACCACCAAACCAAAACGGACGTTAAAAGCTTCAAAACGTTTTATTAAAACCAAACCAAAACGCAACTTAAAAATTTAAAAACTTCATTAAAACAAAACCAAAACGGAACTTAAAAACTTCAAAACGGCTTTATTACCACGAAGGCAGAACGGTTTATTGCCACAAAGCAAAAAAGGAACTTAAAGATTTCGAAACTGTTTATTAAAACAAAGTCAAAACGGAACTTAAAAATTTCAACACGGTTATTACCACAAAACCAAAAGAACTTATAAAAGTGTTCATTACGAGAGAACCATTAACGCTTGCCCTACAGAAGACGCAATAAAAATATGTATAAAATACAGTCGAAGTAAAAATTAGATACATTACGTTAGTGGTTGTAACGTTAACATAAATAGCAATATACTTTTAAATCCGAAAATCAAACGTTTCAGAAACAACAACAAAATTCGGTACCGTGCCCAGTTAGGTGTTTGCGTATGAGACACAAACAAACAAATATATTCACAAACCGCAGAAAATCTTCCCAGAGACATTGGTGATCGCAAAAAAATGTTCCGAAAGACGGTAAAAACCCACTGTTTCTTCAACCGTTTGCCGGTAAGGAGAAAAATGTAGAAAAGTTTTTGTGAGGGAACGTTTTCTTCACAACGAAAAGTAAAAACAAAAATACTTTGCGTTAGTGGCTGAAATCTTAACGTAGATTGCAGTATACTTTAAATTCGAGAATCAGTCGTTTCAGCAAATCTGTAAGACTGACATTGAAACCGTAGACTTTGAAATTATCGGCCAAAATTGCAATGCAAATGAATGATTAATGTTGTAAACATTGATGATAAAACAACATGGACCTCAACAAAATGCAATACCGTGCATAGTTATGTGTTTTCGTATGAGATACAAACAAATATATTCACAAGCAGCAGAAAATGCTCCGAAAGACTTTGGTAAAACCCCGCTGCTTGTTAAACCGTTCGCCGGTAAGGAGAAAAATGTAGAAAACGTGTTGTGAGGAAACGTTTTCCTCACAACGATTAGTGAAACATATATGAAGTAAAAATAAAAATGCATTACGTTAGTGGCTGAAATCTTAACGTAAATAGCAATATACTTTAAGTTCGAGAATCAGTCGTTTGAGCAAAAAAGGGAAAAAAAATTCGATACCGTGCACTGTTATGTTCTCGTATGAGACAAACAAAAATATTCACAAACCGCAGAAAATGTTCCGAGAGACGTTGGTAAAATCGCACTGTTTCTTAAATCGTTCGCCGGCAAGTTGAAAAATGTAGAAAATGTGTTGTGAGGAAACGTTTTCCTCACAACAATTAGTAAAACATATGAAGTAAAAATAAAAATACCTTACGTTAGTGGCTGAAATCTTAACGTAAACAGCAATATACTTTAATTTCGAGAATCAGTCGTTTCAGCAAAAAAGAAAGAAAAAAATTCGATACCGTGCAGTTATGTGTTTGCGTATGAGACACAAACAAATATATTCAGAAACAGCAGAAAATGTTCCGAAAGACGTTGGTAAAACCCGGCTGTTTGTTAAATCGTTCGCAAGTTGAAAAATGTAGAAAATGTATTGTGAAGAAACGTTTTTCTCACCACGATTAGTAAAACATATACGAAGTGAAAATAAAGATACACTGCGTTAGTGGCTGAAATCTTAACGTAAATAGCAACATACTTTAAATTCGAGAATCAATCGTTTCAGCAAAAAGGAAAGAAAAAATTCGACACCGTGCCTACTTATGTGTTTGCGTATGAGACAAACAAAAATATTAAAAAACCGTATTAAATGTTCCGAAAGACGTTGGTAAAACCCAGCTGTTTCTTAAATCGTTCTCCGGCAAGTTGAAAAACGTAGAAAATGTATTGTGAGGAAACGTTTTCCTCACAACGATTAGTAAAACATATACGAAGTGAAAATAAAGATACACTGCGTTAGTGGCTGAAATCTTAACGTAAATAGCAACATACTTTAAATTCGAGAATCAGTCGTTTGAGCAAAAGAGAGAGCAAAAATTCGATACCGTCCACTGTTATGTTCTCGTATGAGACAAACAAAAATATTAAAAAGCCGCAGAAAATGTTCCGAAAGACGTTGGTAGAACCCCGCTGTTTCTTAAATCGTTCTCCGGCAAGTTGAAGAACGTAGAAAATGTATTGTGAGGAAACGTTTTCCTCACAACGATTAGTAAAACATATACGAAGTGAAAATAAAGATACACTGCGTTAGTGGCTGAAATCTTAACGTAAATAGCAACATACTTTAAATTCGAGAATCAGTCGTTTGAGCAAAAGAGAAAGAAAAAAATTCGATACCGTGCAGTTATGTGTTTGCGTATGAGACACAAACAAATATATTCAGAAACAGCAGAAAATGTTCCGAAAGACGTTGGTAAAACCCGACTGTTTGTTAAATCGTTCGCAAGTTGAAAAATGTAGAAAATGCATTGTGAAGAAACGTTTTTCTCACCACGATTAGTAAAACATATACGAAGTGAAAATAAAGATACACTGCGTTAGTGGCTGAAATCTTAACGTAAATAGCAATATACTTTAAATTCGATAATCAATCTTTTCAGCAAAAAGGAAAGAAAAAATTCGACACCGTGCCTACTTATGTGTTTGCGTATGAGACAAACAAAAATATTAAAAAACCGTATTAAATGTTCCGAAAGACGTTGGTAAAACCCAGCTGTTTCTTAAATCGTTCTCCGGCAAGTTGAAAAACGTAGAAAATGTATTGTGAGGAAACGTTTTCCTCACAACGATTAGTAAAACATATACGAAGTGAAAATAAAGATACACTGCGTTAGTGGCTGAAATCTTAACGTAAATAGCAACATACTTTAAACTCGAGAATCAATCGTTTCAGCAAAATGGAAAGAAAAAATTCGACACCGTGCCTACTTATGTGTTTGCGTATGAGACAAACAAAAATATTAAAAAACCGCATTAAATGTTGCGAAAGACGTTGGTAAAACCCGCTGCTTCTTAAATCGTTCTCCGGCAAGTTGAAAAACGTAGAAAATGTATTGTGAAACGACAACGATTAGTAAAAAACAAAAATAAAGATACACTACGTTAGTGGCTGAAATCTTAACGTAAACAGCAATAAAATGTTTCAGCAAAAAGAAAGAAAAAATTCGATACCGTGCAGTTATGTGGTTGCGTATGAGACACAAACAAATATATTCAGAAACAGCAGAAAATGTTCCGAAAGACGTTGGTAAAACCCGGCTGTTTGTTAAATCGTTCGCAAGTTGAAAAATGTAGAAAATGTATTGTGAAGAAACGTTTTCACCACGATTAGTAAAACATATACGAAGTGAAAATAAAGATACACTGCGTTAGTGGCTGAAATCTTAACGTAAATAGCAACATACTTTAAATTCGAGAATCAGTCGTTTGAGCAAAAGAGAGAGCAAAAATTCGATACCGTCCACTGTTATGTTCTCGTATGAGACAAACAAAAATATTCACAAACCGCAGAAAATGTTCCGAGAGACGTTGGTAAAATCGCAGTTTCTTAAATCGTTCGCCGGCAAGTTGAAAAATGTAGAAAACGTGTTGTGAGGAAACGTTTTCCTCACAACAATTAGTAAAACATATGAAGTAAAAATAAAAATACCTCACGTTAGTGGCGAAATCTTAACGTAAACAGCAATATACTTTAAAGAAAGTCGTTTCAGCAAAAAAAAAAAAAAATTCGATACCGTGCAGTTATGTGTTTGCGTATGAGACACAAACAAATATATTCAGAAACAGCAGAAAATGTTCCGAAAGACGTTGGTAAAACCCGGCTGTTTGTTAAATCGTTCGCAAGTTGAAAAATTTAGAAATTGTGACGAAACGAAAGCAGCTGTTTCTTAATGTATTGTGAAGAAACGTTTTCTCACAAACAAAAATATTAAAAACGATTAGTAAAACATATACGAAGTGAAAATAAAGATACACTGCGTTAGTGGCTGAAATCTTAACGTAAATAGCAATATACTTTAAATTCGAGAATCAATCGTTTCAGCAAAAGGAAACAAAAAATTTCGACACCGTGTTTCTTAAATCGTTCTACTTATGTGTTTGCGTATGAGACAAAAAAAATATTGAAAAAAAACCAATATACTTTAATTAAATGTTCCGAAAGACGTTGGTAAAACCAAATATATTCAGAAACTGTTTCTTAAATCGTTCTCCGGCAAGTTGAAAAACGTAGAAAATGTATTGTGAGGAAACGTTTTCTCACAACGATTAGTAAAACATATACGAAGTGAAAATAAAGATACACTGCGTTAGTGGCTGAAATCTTAACGTAAATAGCAACATACTTTAAATTCGAGAATCAGTCGTTTGAGAAAAAATTCGACAAAAGAGACAAGCAAAAATTAAAAAACCGATAAATGTTCCGAAAGACGTAAAACCCAGCTGTTATGTTCTCGTAGAAAATGTATTGTGAGACAAACAAAAATATTGAGCAAAAGAGGCAAAAATTCAAGTGATAAAACATATGCTGAAACAAACCGTAAATAGCAACATACAGAAAATGTTCCGAGCAAAAATTGAGACGACGTTGGTAAAATCGCAGAAAACTGTTTCTTAAATCGTTCGCCGGCAAGTTGAAAAATGTAGAAAATGTGTTGTGAGGAAACGTTTTCCTCACAACAATTAGTAAAACATATGAAGTAAAAATAAAAATACCTTACGTTAGTGGCTGAAATCTTAACGTAAACAGCAATATACTTTAATTTCGAGAATCAGTCGTTTCAGCAAAAAGAAAAAAAAAAATTCGATACCGTGCAGTTATGTGTTTGCGTATGAGACACAAACAAATATATTCAGAAACAGCAGAAAATGTTCCGAAAGACGTTGGTAAAACCCGGCTGTTTGTTAAATCGTTCGCAAGTTGAAAAATGTAGAAAATGTATTGTGAAGAAACGTTTTTCTCACCACGATTAGTAAAACATATACGAAGTGAAAATAAAGATACACTGCGTTAGTGGCTGAAATCTTAACGTAAATAGCAATATACTTTAAATTCGAGAATCAATCGTTTCAGCAAAAAGGAAAGAAAAAATTCGACACCGTGCCTACTTATGTGTTTGCGTATGAGACAAACAAAAATATTAAAAAACCGCAGAAAACGTTCCGAAAGACGTTGGTAAAACCCCGCTGTTTCTTAAATCGTTCTCCGGCAAGTTGAAAAACGTAGAAAATGTATTGTGAGGAAACGTTTTCCTCACAACGATTAATCGTTGTGGGATACTCGCCTGCGGGGGAGCCGTTTGCCGTTCCCTGGATCTTTTGCCGCCACGGACGTCTTTAATCCAAGGCCTGGCTTCTTGCATGGCAGCAGACGTAGAGGCTGAAGTACCTTCCATAGTGAGTAAATACACTACGAATGTGAAGAATCATCTATAGGACCCCTCTTATAGCCTTGCCGGCAGGCGGTGCTTGCTCCTGATTGGTTCGTAGAAAAAACGACGAGTTTCACCGGCCCCTTGAGCCATGATTGGTCGGCGTGTCTTTGCTTGGCTCTCATTGGCTCTTCTTGACTTATATAGGAGGGACAATAGGACATTGTGGGCATGTACCAAGACAGAAGGTGATTTTTTTCTTTATGAAAGCATTATGTAGGTTTTTTCTACGGCCGACAAGCGGCCGGGAGATATATACTTTGTTGATGACAATAGAAAGAAACTTGTAGTGTAAGGTAAAATAATATATCGAGAAAATGCGTGTAACCTTATTTTTATACGAAAAATATTAATTTTTAAAAACAAACAAGGAAAATTAATTTTATTTGGAATTTTGCCCCTCAGGACACGCATTGTGTAATATTTACCAATAATTGTTTGTTATATTAAATTTTCGGTAAGAGGAAGCTCTAAAGTAATATTTTAAAAACCCAGTTTTTTATTTATTTATTTATTTATTTATTTATTTATTTGTCTTCGTATGTTTAAATGTTTAACACAACCAATTTATTAACCCTTTCGCTTACCGATGACGTATTTGAATGTCATCCAAATTTAAGTCTTTCCCTTACCGATGACGTATATGAAAGTTATCCAAATTTAAGTCCTTCGCTTACTAATGACATATCCAAACGTCAAAAAAAGGTTACATATAGGAAATGTAATCGGCTGCAAAATGAAACAAAACCGAGCGGTCTACCTTGAAAACTGTCGGAGATATACGTTACTGCTACTGCCCACAGACGTAATTGTCATAAGAGTCATAAGCGAAAGGGTTAAGAATAATGCAGCCAATATATCTGTTACTTTGTTAATTTTCTCTAGAAATGGAACATTTAACATTCACTATTAGCTAAGAGCGACGAAAGGTAAACGAAATTGTTTAATACCTTGCATTCACCATATACCCAAGAGGATGAAGAAAGCTACAATGTTTTCTATTTATTGTACTTAGTATGAAATGCCCCATCATTTTAAATTAACGAGCGATACCTTTTGCACCATTTTTGATGATCACAATAAAAACAAGTAAAGAATGCGCCGAAGATTCTTCGGCGCAATCGAATTTCCTGTACAGCCGTTACATCGTATAATCAAAGCCATAGAAAGTAGATCTATCTTTTGATGGTCTCGGTATAATGCTGCATGAGCCGCGGCGCATGAATCTTTAACCACGGCCCGGTGGTGACCTTTCCTATATCGACGCACGATTGTGGCTAACTTTAGCCTTAAATAAAATAGAAACTACTGAGTCTAGAGGGCTGCAAATATGTTTGAAGATTGGAAGGTGGGTGATCAACATACCAATTGCAGCCCTCTAGCCTAGGTAGTTTTTAAGATCTGAGGGTGGACAGACAAAGTGTGGACAGAATGAAGTGCGGACGGACAGACAAAGCCGGCACAACAGTTTTCTTTTACAGAAAACTAAAAATTGGATTTTTGTGCATTCACAAACATGGCACAAAACCAAACTCGCAGTACAGAAACTAACGGTTTTTCTGTTTCTTGTTTTCTTAAAATCAACAATGAAGACTCTTAAGAAATGTCCATATTAAACTTTATTGTTTATGTGTCCAGGCCCACATACTAAAAAAGTGTTTTAGCTCCATCACATCAGTCATATCTAAGGAATTACATTGTTTTAATGCTGATTTAAATAAGTAAAACTGAAATAGAATGGATATATATATATATATATATATATATATATATATATATATATATATATATATATATATATATATATATTTATATATATATATATATATATATATATATATATATATATATATTTATAATATATATATATGTATGTATATATACTATATATATATATATATATATATATATATATATATATATATATATATATATATATATATATATATATACTGTATATATATATGTCATGTATAATTTGTAAGATTAAAATTTGTCTTATTCTCTTCTTCGTGATGATCGGATAACACAAATTTTATTCTTACAAATTATACACAATAAATATGTCTAAAGTCTATTCCAGTTTTACTTATTTGAATCGGCAGTAAAAAAATGTATTTCCTTAAAAATGACTGATGTTATGGAGATGGGACCAGCAATTATAAACTTTCAAAAGACCTCATCGGTATTTTCTGCTGTAAGATCATTTATGGTGTAAATCGGCTTATTCTTTGAGAATATATATATATATATATATATATATATATATATATATATATATATATATATATAGAGAGAGAGAGAGAGAGAGAGAGAGAGAGAGAGAGAGAGAGAGAGAGAGAGAGAGAGAGAGAGAGAGAGAGAGAGATATTTATATATATATATATATATATATATATATATATATATATATATATATATATATATATATATATATATATATATATATATATATATATATATATATATATATATATATATATATATATATATATATATATATATACACAGTATATATATATATAAACTTTGAAATGTGGAAATTTGAAACTGATGATAAAAGGTGCGTCACTCGGTGACCCATGAATTCTATGTGAAAAGTAAATGTGGTCGTATAAGTTGTTAATGCTGTAAAAGCTTTAGTTAAGCATTTATTTTGAGTGACCTAAATTCAGCCTGGACAAATTGATGCATTTGTTTAGGTGCTCTCTGAACAAGTATTGACATGGTCCAAAAAATGGTAAAATTTAGGTAATTGTTGCCAGGTTTATCATATGCACAATTTTTATTTATTTTTTATTTTGTAATTTTTTACTTACTAGTTGATCATATACCAAAGTTATGGAGAGGGACGAGTTTTCTATACAACTTATAATCAACGCCAACGAAAATAGATCTATCTTTTGGTGTTCTCGGTATAATGTGTATGAGCCGCGGCCCACGAAACTCTCAGCCGGCCGTGGTGGCCTGTGTTATTGCGTTGCCAGAAGTACGATTATGTCTAACTTTAACCGTAAATGAAATAAAAAAAATTACTGAGGCTAGAGGGCTGCAATATGGTATGTTTGATGATTGGAGGGTGGATGATCAACATACCACTTTACAGCCGTCTAGCCTCAGTAGTTTTTAAGATCTGAGGGCGGACAGAAAAGTGCGGACAGAATAAAGTGCGGACAGAAATGTTGCGGATGGACAGACAAAGCCGGCACAATAGTTTTCTTTTACAGAAAGCTAAAATCCTATTTCATATATGAAAGGAGGAAAATATTTTCCAAGAAAATACAGAAAAATCCAAGTATCCTTTAACCAGAGATTACAAACGTTTTGTGCGATGAGTGAAAAACATATTTCATCTAATAAAAGAGGAAAATGGGTTTTATTAAAATGTAAATATTTCGAGATATGAATTTATTCATTTTCCTTATTGGGGTATGAAACAGTCGATGAGGGGAATGGATCGTTTTAGCGTTCACAGCTTTTAAAAAACGGTAAATCAATCTGCAATGCTTTGATAATTTCTCTAAAACGAAATCAGTTATACTGGAGAGAGAGAGAGAGAGAGATATAGAGAGAGAGAGAGATATATATATATAGAGAGAGATATATATATTATATATATATATATATATATATATATATATATATATATATATATATATAAATATATATATATATATATATATATATATATATATATATATATATATATATATATATATATATATATATATATATATATATATATATACACACACACATACATACACACATGTTATATATATATATATATATATATATATATATATATATATATATATATATATATATATATATATATATATATATATATATATATATATATATATATATATATATATATATATATATATATATATATATATATATATATATATATATATTATATATATATATACATGTATTTGGTGTGAGTCGTGTATTTAGGTCAGAAGGAAGACGTAGTTTCTGTGCTTGAGGGAATTTTACGTAAGGCGATCTCTCTCTCTCTCTCTCTCTCTCTCTCTCTCTCTCTCTCTCTCTCTCTCTCTCTCTCTCTCTCTCTCTCGAAAAAACGGTAAATCAATCTGCAGTGCTTTGATAATTTCTCTAAATAGAAATCGGTTATACTGAGAGAGAGAGAGAGAGAGAGAGAGAGAGAGAGAGAGAGAGAGAGAGAGAGAGAGAGAGATCGCTTACGTAAAATCTCCTCAAGTACAGAAACTACGTCTTCACTCCTTCGACCTAAAAACACGCTCACACTAAATATATATATACATAATATATATATATATATATATATATATATATATATATATATATATATATATATATATATATATATATATATATATATATATATATATATATATATATATATATATGTATATATATATATATATATATATATATATATATATATATAATGTGTATATAGTATGTTTATGTATATATATATATATATATATATATATGTTTATATATATATATATATATATATATATATATATATATATATATATATATATATATATATATATTTATATACACACATATATATATGTGTGTGTTTGTATATAAAAATTTCGATTCATCATTTTAGAGTTAAAAAAAGGATCTCTGTAAATTAGCCTACAAAACTACATGCTCATGGGTACAACTACACGCAACGTGTATAGGTAAATTCATTTGTATGATTATTCAACTGCTTATAAACCATTTTATAACACAAAGCATTGCACTTTTGAGTAGCACCATCAAATGTGTCTACAGTATTACTGATGCTGGAATTCTGCGTTTCCATAGTCCTGATGATAATTAGTTGTGGTGACTGACTTGGAGGGCGAAAAACGTTTGATTTTCAGTTATATGCACAAAGCAATTCATCTGGATTGGTAATTTAGTGAGCGCCAACGTCTGTACAAACCGTTAATTCTAACCACTACTGCATACATTCAAGGCTTTCATCTATATCTGTCTGGGTTATATTCAAAGTCTAGAGGCTGGAATGCCTACGCCTTAGTTCTAACAAAATTTTGGGGGAACGGAGTAAAGGGTCTTAGATAACATTTTGCGAAGACATTCATCAAGTAGCTTCGTTTAGAAGACTATTTTTTAGTGAATATAGAAGGAGATTTCGCGTGTTTGTTTTCCAATAAATCGTCAGACCATCGATACCCGTTACTGCTGTGCCTTAATGCTATCATTCTTATTTGCTTGAGCTTCATTGGTAAAGCTTTGCAATGGCCTTCACCTAGCCCTTCTTGGAATCACAGTTACGTACTTAAGGTGACTTCTTTGTTTCCCTTCTTGGTAGTAATTGTATTTCTTCCTAATCCTAGACCTACAAGAATTCACTATCTCATCAGACGAATTGTAGCGTCAACTAGGCCGCTACATTCATATTGCGAAGATCAGTTTACGAGGATTTTCCTTATGATATATTTGCGTTAAGTTCATCTGGATATAGATTTCTAACGGTCAAGTTTGATGACTGGTGTGCCAAACAGATTACTCAGTCACTCAATGCCTCTTTTCTCAGTTCCTGATTTCTTTATATTCCTCTGTACTTGCCCAGCAGTCTGATAGTTGATTCCTCTGACTGGGTATAGCAAGATCCTTTTGCCCAAACACTCTGGATAAACTGGCATTTCGGTAACTCTTCGATCATATTTGTAATCTCTCATCTGCTCTTTACTATGGATCCTATGGCCTTGACTCTTTTAAGAGGTGGTCCACTCGCTTTTTACAGGATTCATTATTACCCTTCCAGTTTCCGTTCAGGTGGATTACATGTGGACATGAAAGTTTTTCTTCACAAAACCACTTTGTAAAAATAATTTATCTTTCAAGTCTTCGCCCAAGAAGATTATTTATAAATATGAAAGTTTTTCTTCACAAACCCATTTTATAACAATAGTTTATCATCTTTCAAGTTTTCGCCCAGGAGGATCATTTAAAAACGAAAGTTTTTCTTTACAAACTTGTATTGTAACGATAGTTTATCATCTTTTAAATTTTCGCTCAGGAAGATTATTTATATACATGAAAGTTTTTCTTCACAAACCCATTTTGTACAAACATGAAAGATTTTCTTCGCAAATCCATTTTGTACAAATAGTTTACCATTTCATAAATTCAGTTTTCGTCTAGCAGGATTATTTAAAAACATGAAAGTTTTTCTTCATAAACCCATTTTGTAACTATAGTTTATCATCTTTCAAATTTTCGCTCAGGAAGATTATGTATTAATAAACATGAAAACTTTTCTTCACAAACCTTTTTGTAAAAATAGTTTATCATTTTTCAAGTTTTCGCCCACGATTATTAATAAACATGGAAGATTTTCGTCACAGGCCATTTTGCAAAAATAGTCAGTTTATTAACGGCTCTTTAGAAACTATGATCAGAGAAAATTTATTCATTTCTGATCAAATTCCCAGCAATTTCCTTTCCTTACAATTGTTTTATTTTTTGAGCTTATGCGATAAATCCAATTTCCATTTTATTATCTGAAAAAAAATTGATAAATAACCGAAATATTATTTTGCTAAATGAGAAATTTAATAAGAAATTCATGTCAGTAAGCATAAAATGCCTCAACTTTAAAGCCTAATTAAGGCATGATTTTCCTTTGTTAACAGGAATTCATTATTCTTTCATAAACATCAGTACATAAATATGTTTACTTCTGCGAGAATGATTAATATTCCTTTCATAAGAGAGAGAGAGAGAGAGAGAGAGAGAGAGAGAGAGAGAGAGAGAGAGAGAGAGAGAGCATATGTTTTGTAAGTTGAGAATTCTGTAGTTTAAGAATTGCCAGTAAAGAAACAGGCAAATATTAACCTTTTCTAAGGTTTAATATAACTACATATATCATTCCGATTTATGTCATTATTTTCTAAGAGAAATCATTATTCCCTATTATCAGCCAAGATTTTTTTTTTAAGAAACATTACTGCCTCTGGTCTAAATTCTTAGTTCTCTCTCTCTCTCTCTCTCTCTCTCTCTCTCTCTCTCTCTCTGTCAATCATCCTCGCAGAACGAGGACTGAATATGAAGTGCGCAGTTTATTGAGTCCATTTTAGTAAAATTGCTCAGAATCAAACAAAAGCTTCTTTCAGTTTTCTTCTGAAGATGGAAAGAGAAACCCACAAGATTCTTGTGTATAACTTGTTTACTAATAAATATTTACATATTACTTTGATCTCGAGCACTTTCAGGTCCTAACTGTGACCCTTTTTCAAGAGATGAGGTAGTCAGGCTGGTTCAAGGCCCAGCAATCTTCTGGAACTTCTTCTCCCTGTGCTGCCATTTATATGATGGCTGTCCTGGTTTCCATTCTCTTGAGAGTTGTTAATCTCCTCCTGTCGGTTTGATATCCTGATCTGATGGTCAGTGGTATTAATCCTTGTAGTATGTGAGTAGTCACCATCGGTCTGTTGGGCAGGAGACCTAACCTCCAGGTCAGGAGGGTCGATCTTAGCTTCTTTTAATATTAAAGATCGGCTTATGGGATCTTCTGAGGTAAATCCTTTGTTTCCTTCCATACACAAGAATCTTGTGGGTTTCTCTTTCCATTGCTCAGAATACAATGATGGGTGAGCTGGTTTAGATTAAGCCAGTCTTATGCCAGTAAATGCACTTAGCCAAAGGTGGTCGAGGAGTGTGAGAAGAGGTTTAAAAGAGTAGAAGCCTGGTGTGGACCTTACAACTCAGCGAAAATAATGGACTGGCATAATGGATGGTGTTGATAATAAAAGATTAGAACTAGCAGGTTCTAATTGTTAAGTAGACAGTAGGCATGCTATGTGAATTAGTTGATGGATGTAATTGTGAAGAGATAAACCACAGTAGCATTAGATTTATATGAATGTTTTTAGTAACTTCACATAGACTGGACGAACAATTACATTTCCCACCTTTTTTGAGATGAAGCTTTATATAGCATCAGTGATTTCGCTTTGCATTTGTAAATTTCTCTCCACTGAACTGAGTTTAAGTGAACAACCCAGCTCACCCACAGTCTTATTATTGATGTGGTGACGCATCCAGTTCGGCGTTTCGCTTACATTATTCAGCCTGAGCACATTCAAGGAATAACTCAACCCCGAAGTCCTACGAAAATATATGAGTCGTATGCTGGTGCATTCATCGAAATAGTAGAAATAGTCTTATATACAGGATGAGAAAGTTGTCGTCTTTCAAACAGTAGCTTTGGTGTCCTGAGTTACACCTCCAGAATCAGGGAGCCTTTCATTATCCTTGCAACTACTGATTGTTTTGTTTGAAGGTGGTGGTTTTTTTTTTTTATTTTCATTTTAATGTCCTCCATTTATCTTTAAAGGAAATTGAAGGGGTATTCCGCTAGCTGCATACCACAGGTGATAACTGGTACAGATCCTTTGCTTGCCAGAGAGAAGGTTGCGGTATAAGTAAAAAGTGTTTGATCCCTGTATGAGACGTGAGATTTGTTTACAAATATTGGTACAGTTTTCTCCTATATGCAGACCCTTCTTTATACTGTATTTGACAAACTGCCTGTGTGAATTTTGAGAGGACTAATTTATACAGCCTTACATGTTTTAAACGACTTTAGAAAGATCTCCGTATTCTATAGTCAATTCTGTGGACGAGAGGTGGGAGCTGCGTTTTAGCTCTGGATAGACAAAACCTAATTAATATTGCCGTCTTATAACTGCCCTCCTTTCAGTGCTATGTGTGACCATTGTGGTTTTTTAAGATTATTCTTTAAGCAATACGTGGCCTCAGTTTCAGCATTCGGCTTAAGACCTAATGCCCTAAATGCAAAATATCATCCTAGGATTTTAATTACTTTTACACACTCCGTTAAGCAGGTCACATGAAAAAGTATGGAGAGAAAATCATGTACTTTACAGTGAAATCATTTTAGATGACTTCACACACACACACACACACACACACACACACACACACATATATATATATATATATATATATATATATATATATATATATATATATATATATATATATATATATATATATATATATATATATATATATATATACACACATGCGCAGCTGTCGTGACTGAAAAGAATAAATGGAAGATAGAAGTTTGTGTTCTTCACCGAAGAATGACGCATGAGAATCGAAAACAAAAACTCCGACGATATGAAGATTCCTGCAAAAAAACTTACAGATGTCACTAAAACAATTGCTTTTAACGAAAGGTGTCTAGGAGAAAAACTTTGTGCCCTAAAAAGTATATATATATATATATATATATATATATATATATATATATATATATATATATATATATATATATATATATATATATATATATATATATATATATATATATATATATATATACAGTATATATACTAAGATGTGTGTAAGACATATATCATATATCAAAACTACTATAAAACAACTGTTATACGTGATAAGGTAAATAAATATTATCATAGAAAATATGTACTTATAAAAATGAGATAAGCACTCCATGAAAAATATCAGTGAAGGAAAAAAAATGCCTAAATAACTTAAACATATTCTCCATTTATAATTATTAAAAATAAGAAAAACAGGAAATGAAAAACCCACCTGCTAGTAACTTTTTATGTATTAGTGAAGTATGCAAATTACAGAATTAATAAATATACTAAATACTTAATGATAACAATAAAACATAAATCATTAAAAAGAAACATGCTTGAGGAGGTGATAGACGTTTGCACAGATTTTCCAAAATGTAAAGTTCAGATTTATCTTCATCTCTTGTTATTACTCAGCGCTAAGCTCAATTAAAAAAAAAAAAATCTGGTTATATTTACATGAAATGCGAAGTAAAATCCTAAAGTCAATTACTCATTTGCCTTTATATAATATGAATGTATTGTCGTGTTTATTGCTTTAATTAAGAATATTCCCGTTGTGCCGGGAAAAATATTTCTATCCATAGTCTTTAATGCTATCATTAGCTTAAGAATGTCCCGAAAGGAACTTTAATAATATTCCTGATGCTTATTTCACATCTAAAGAATTTGATATTGGCAAAGATTCAACAACATTTATAATCCACATTACGTCTAATACAAAATTTTAAGGATTTTTATTGTCTTTAAAATGTTTCATAACTCTTGATAAAATAATCTGCATCAGCTGATGATAGATTCAAATGAGATTAACAATATTTAGAATCTGATATTAAAAATGATTCAATTACATTTATAATTCAAGTTACAGCTAATAAAAAATTTTAAGGATTTTTGTTTGTAAAATGTTTCAGGGCACTTTTGTAAATAAATTCCATCAGCTGATAATAAATTCAAATGAGATTTACGATATCTAGATTTTGATATTAACATTGATTCAGTTACATTTATAATCCATATTACACGTAATACAAAATTTTAAGGATTTTTATTGTTTGTAAAATATTTCCTCGCACTTGTCAAAATAACCAGCATCAGCTGATGACGATTTCAAATGAATTCACAATATTTAGGATGTAAACGAAAAAAAACATTTTTTTTACAGAAATGGAGTAAAACTTCCGTTGTCCCGATGAAGGCCACACAAAAATGAAAAAATTTTTCAGCTGCCGGAAGAAAACTAAAAAAGTAGACTCCCCAAGGCTAAACATAAACACAAGCAATACAAATACACTTACATATGTATGTAACATAACTATAATAACTCTAACTGCTATCATTTAGAATGTCCTTTACGTTGACATTGTCCGATTCAAGCTTTCAGTAATTTTCTGAGCCCTATAAACCTGTAGAATGCTTCGAAAACAAGGATATATTCTCCTATATAATTTACATATTTGAAGACTTTAATATGATAAGCTCAAAATGTCATTTCCTTCCAGTTATCAATTTTAATTTTCGAGTTATTAAATTACTAATAAATTTTGCAAAATTAGCCTCATCTCGCGTATGAGGATAAATTGTATCAAGTCACGAATAAGTGAAGCGCAATTTTGTAACATTATCTACATTAGGTCTTAACTAGAAAACTCTGACAAATGACGGTTAAATCCGTCACCGGTATACATTTACAACGTAGAAGCGAGTAACCTCTTCGAGAGCACACTTTGCTCTTGATATATAATAGGCGTAATATATATATATATATATATATATATATATATATATATATATATATATATATATATATATATATATATATATATATATATATATATATATATATATATATATATATATATATATATATATATATATATATATATATATATATATATATATATATATATATATATATGTATATATATATATATAAATATATATATATATATATATATATATATATATATATATATATATATATATATATATATATATATATACATATATACATATGTATATATACATACATACATGCAGACTAAGATACATAAGCATACATCAAAAAAATATTCTAAAACAACGGTTACACGTGATGAGGTATATAGACATTATCATAAAAGTTTATAAACATATAAAAATGAAATTAGCAGTTCCTGAAAAATATCAATGTACAATAATACAGAAATATTCAGTATAACTAACAATATCCCAAACTACTGTAATGAAATGAAAATATTATGAGTAGGTAGCGCTTGCAAACTGTAATTCGTGCAATACCAGTTGCATGATCAGTCAGTTTATGTCTTCATTTCCGTTATTTTTTATAATGGAATTAAGACACTTTTCATGTAGATTAATTTTCCCCTTCAGAATGATTGCGGATTCACATATCCGATCTTTAAATTCTGAGCGAAATTATACTACATCATGCCTACTGGATTAAATTAATAATCGCAGTGCTTTAAGGCAATTGTCAGATAACCTACCGTGAATTATGAGTCGTTAAGGTTAAGAAATGTAAATATATATTTATCGCAGCTTATGTGAGGCACTATTCAGCGTTCATTTGCACAGGTATGAAACCAGTGCAGTAGGCTTAGGAGGTAATTCCGTTGAAGAAGAGCTCTTGGGCACTGATTAAATAGATGATAAATAATCAATCTTGTCAGTGCTTGGAAAAGTGACGCACCTTTGCGCTAGTATAAAGCCAATGCAATATACTTAGGAAATCATTCTACTGAAGAAGAGCTTAGGGCACTGACTAAATAGATGCTAAATAATCATCGACTTATTGGTTTGTTCAATATAAACAAATACAAAAAAAGTATAAACAATGTAATAAAGCAGACGCCTTCAGAAAAGACAGTGCTGCGCTGTTCTAGCATCCCGTCGACAAACTTCACACAAAACAGCCAGTTTTTTTTTTTTTTTTTTTTTTTTTTTTTGCAGCGAAATTGGTCTTCGCGCAACATCACACATGTACTCTCATGCACGCCCTCAAGTTTTACCTTTGTGTGACATTGGTCTTACAATCGTCGCAAAACACAGGGGATAATGTCAGCAATGTCAACGCCTACTCATACGACTTGAACTGAAGAAAAAAATTGAAACAAAAACAAAAAAGCGAAATTTAGGAAGGCATACCAATCGTTTAAAATCTATGAAGAAACAAAGCTGAAATTATTAAATCCTTAAAAGATATGTTTTGGTAATGAGAATTATTCTTGACCTATTCAAAAAAGGAATACAATTTTTTCGAATAAATTAGGATTTATCCATCGTTTCTTAACTTGAATAACGAAAGGAAAATATTGCCGAATTCGAAATTAATGAAAGTACCTAAGACGGAAAATTAATAATTTTCAGAAAAGAGAAAAAAAAAGATTCACAACGTTCTGAAATACACGTGACATAAAATGACGTCATCCGTAGAGAACCGGATTAACACAGAAGCTTATGTTGACAACTCCGTGAATATTCGACGAAAAATTCTACACAGACCTTCATTTATCCCTCATATTGCCGTCACGTCCAAGCAACCTGCCTTCTGCGGACGAATTGATCGGCTGAAACTCCCTTTTAGTCTGTCAGTGTGAAAATTCAAAAAGCAATTGCAGCTTTCCCTAGACAACAAAGAGTCAACTTTCTTCTTCTTTTCTATGTACAAATACCTCTTAGTATACTGAGATCATTGTCTTAAAGCTAGAACAGCAAGGGGACTTCTTTCCAGTTCTGCAGGCGCTTTATGCTGTTCATTTGTTCGAGCACGCTGGGTTGTCGTAAGCGTGGGGACTTTCGGCATTCTCCTGGAAGGACGAAGGGCAGAAAGTTATATTGCGATTGGTAAAATACTGGAAGTGAAAATTTTATTTCAAGTCTGTTGTTACCTCAACGTGACTGGTTTTGAATTGCTCACAATTACTGTTGGAATGGACAAAAATCCAGTAATATCGTTTTGAAAGGAATGACAGATTTTATTTTATAGTTTCCAGATGTCTAACCATTGTATATATATATGTATATATATATATATATATATATATATATATATATATATATATATAAATATATATATATATATATATATATATATATATATATATATATATATATATATAAATCTATATATACACATATATATATATATATATATATATATATATATATATATATATATATATATATATATATATATATATATATATATATATATATACATATATATATATATATATATATATATATATATATATATATATATATATACTATATACATAAATCTATATATATACACACACACATATATATATATATATATATATATATATATATATATATATATATATATATATATTTGATTTTATATATAAATCTATATATACGAAGGAAAGAGTGGAACACGAGATATGCTTTCGTCTTATTACCAAGACATGGTCGAAGGAAAAGTTACTATGACTATGTATATAGCACTTAGCATCACATCGTTTCCTTTTATCCTGACATAATTTATATATATATATATATATATATATATATATATATATATATATATATATATATATATATATATATATATATATATATATATAATAAGCGAATCCCCAGGAAAATGACAGGCAGAAGTTCAGTACCAAGCGCTTCCACGTTTGCTAACGCATCGTCGTTCCCCGACGATGCGTTAGTAAACGTGACAGCGCTTGGGTGAACTTCTGCCTGTCATTTTCCTGGGGATTCCTTATATATATATATATATATATATATATATATATATATATATATATATATATATATATATATATACATATATATAAATACAATAAATCACTCACCCGCTAATCCAATCCAGCCGCTATAAATAGAGCGGAGGACGCCTGTATGTAGTAGTTCTTGCTTGAAAAAAGTCTTAGATTGGGCGAAACGGGACCATAGCAATAAATGGAAAATACACCACGACTCTGTATACTTATCCAGAACTTGAAGAATTATTGAAAACAGAAGTAGGGAAATATAAAAGTGTGCATCAAAGAGGTCAGTGCCACAAAGGCGAGCGCCTACAACAAAAATTGTGAGAGGGAGAAACTCTGCCTGAAAAACATATATATATATATATATATATATATATATATATATATATATATATATATATATATATATATATATATATATATATATATATGTATGTATATTATATATATATATATATATATATATATATATATATATATATATATATATATATATATATATATATATATATAATAATATAATATATATATATATATATGTATATATATTTTATATATAATAATATAATATATATATATATATATATATATATATATATATATATATATATATATATATATATATATATATATATATATATATATATATGTGTGGGTATGCGTTTTCTTGAATGCATTATAACTCTGAGGTGATAACATAATAAAAACATTCAAAGGTGATAACATAATAAAAACATTCAAAGGTGATAACATAATAAAAACATTCAAAGGTGATAACATAATAAAAACATTCGAAGGTGATAACATAATAAAAACATTCAAAGTACCTGAGTCACCAAAGTGGGAGTTTCGGCGCTTCTATTGGCCGCTGTTTCTGCGGTAGCAGCCGGTGGTTTAATCCAATCTACCTCTGGTTTCAGTGTCCTGATAGCACTGAAATCAAGGAATAAAAAGAAAAAAACTGTTAGAAAAGTTTAGGAAACAAGAAAGACTTAAATAGAATGGGAATTATAAAATCAGGTTAATTTCTTGGCTATGTCTTACTCTATATACAATTTCACGTAATTGAAAATAATATTCTTTTTGCCACTGTCTCGAAACTGACTCATCCTTTCGTCTAGTGAAACACATTATTATTATTATTATTATTATTATTATTATTATTATTATTATTAATTAGGATGGTACTATTATTATTATTATGATTATTATTATTATTATATTATTATTATTATTTTAAAGGATCTGTATTATGCGAATTTATCTTATATAGTGTCTTTTTCTATCTTCCTTATTCGCTTTTCAGGCTCAGCGATGTTAGTCAGCAACTGGCCGATATTCATGTTGGAAAGGATAGTATTCCGCACACTATCCTTTTCCAACATGAATATCGGCCAGTTGTTGACGCATAACATCGATGAGCCTGAAAAGTGAAAAATAAGGAAGATAGAAAAGACATTATATAAGATAAATTCGCATAATACAGCCATCCTTTTTAATAAGACCTGTTTAAAAGAGGGTCTACTCCTTCATATATTATTATTATTATTATTATTATTATTATTATTATTATTATTATTATTATTATTATTATTATTATTATTATTATTATTATTATTATTATTATTATTATTATTATTATTATTATTATTATTAAAAGGATGGCTGTATTATCGAATTTATCTTCTATAGTGTCTTTTCTATCTTCCTTATGATTCGCTTTTCAGGCTCAGCAATGTTAGTCAGCAACTGGCCGATATTCATGTTGGAAAAGGATAGTGTGCGGAATATGGGAAGTCTTTTATTAAAATATCCAATCAGAAATCGTTCCTCTGGATTCAGGTTCTGTTTTAGTGTCGACGGTACCTAAAATAGAACCTAAATCCAGACGAACGATTTCTGATTAGATATTTTAATAAAAGACTTCCCATACTCCGCACACTATCCTTTTCCAACATGAATATCGGCCAGTTGCTGACTAACATCGCTGAATCTGAAAAGCGAATCATAAGGAAGATAGAAAAGACACTATAGAAGATAAATTCGCATAATACAGCCATCCTTTTAATAAGACCTGTTTAAAAGAGGGTCTACTCCCTTCATATATTATTATTATTATTATTATTATTATTATTATTATTATTATTATTATTATTATTAAAAAGGATGGATGTATTATTATGTGAATTTATCTTCTATAGTGTCTTTTTCTATCTTCCTTATGATTCGCTTTTCAGGCTCAGCGATGTTAGTCAGCAACTGGCCGATATTCATGTTGGAAAAGGATAGTATTCCGCACACTATCCTTTTCCAACATGAATATCGGCCAGTTGCTGACTAACATCGCTGAGCCTGAAAAGTGAAAAATAAGGAAGATAGAAAAGACATTATAGAAGATAAATTCGCATAATACAGCCATCCTTTTTAATAAGACCTGTTTAAAAGAGGGTCTACTCCCTTCTATTATTATTATTATTATTATTATTATTATTATTATTATTATTATTATTATTATTATTATTATTATTATTATTATTATTATTTTTCAAAAGATGAAAGCTATTCATATAGAAGAAGCCCACAGGGGCCACTGACTTGAAATTCAAGCTTCCAAAAAATATGGTGTTCATCAGAAAGAAGGAACAGTAGGCAATGGGAAATACAGAAAGAAGAAGAGATCACTTATTGGATGAGAAAAAAATAGATTAACAAATTAATAAATGAATAAATAAATAAAAATTAAAGTAAATAATTAAAATTAAAAAAATGGAAAGGCTCAGTCCTTATCCATTAGTCATTTCCTAATAAAGAAAAAAAAGTAACATGAATAGATAAAACTGTAAGTAAATTATTAAAATGATTGAAAATGGAAAGGATCAAACAGTTTCCTTATGGATTTGACATTTTCTTTCCTTAAGCATCATAATCAGAATCACAAGAAGCATTTTAGAGACTCACATGAATATAGACAGAATCAAAGCGGCCAAACTTGCAGAGAGTAGAAACTGGGCTCCAGCCATCGTGTACAGAGTCGAGTTGTACAACTTGAAGAAAGCGTAGCCGCCAATCATTGGAACCAGAGACTGACTCGCTGACAGCATCGTGCTTACACGGCCTGGAAAGAGAAATATGCGCTACGGAGTGCTGGGCACAGATGACAGCACGTCTAGGAAAGGGAAATATGTACAGAGGCACAGCTGACACCAACGTGCTTACACATCGCGGAATGAGATATTTGTACTATATAGTACTAGGCACAGCTGGCATCATCGTGCTTACACGTCCTGGAAAGGGAGTATGTACTATAGACAGCATATGTACTGTTGAGTACTAGGCACAGCTAACAGGATCATGCTTACACGTCATGGAAAGGGAATATGTACTACAAAGTACTATGCGCAGCTGACGGCATTTACTTGCTTACACGTCCTAGAAAGGGAAATGTGTACATTATAATACTAGTACAACTGACACCCGTACTTACACGTCCTGGAAAGGGAAATATATAATACAGAGTACTAGACACAGGATCAACTACAGTAAGACTGAATTTTCTCCTCTAACAAATACATTTGTGTCCTTAAATTTCCGAGACTTTTCCTTATTTCCCCATCAACGAAATTTCCCATGAAAGGGCGTCAGCCTGTATCGACCAATTCCTCAAGAATGAACGAAATCGATATTCGAATCAGATTTAGATCTCCGACTAAGATTTTAATGGTGGGTGAATTCATAAAGAATTTATGGAAATCTAACTTTTTTTCTTTTTTACCTTCCATTATTATTCTATTTGCTTATCATTCAAATAGG
This sequence comes from Macrobrachium rosenbergii, assembly GCF_040412425.1. NCBI lineage: Eukaryota > Metazoa > Arthropoda > Malacostraca > Decapoda > Palaemonidae > Macrobrachium > Macrobrachium rosenbergii. Next base: position 38,214,428 of record NC_089783.1, on the reverse strand, counting down.
TTTAATAAACTGGGAAAACATGCTGACATACGTAAAAGAAGCTTACCCTTTTCATTTTGAGAAACCAGTTTCGTTGCCATGGCTTTCAGACCGATGGTGATACTGTAAGACAAGATGCCAAGAGGAGGTCCAACCCATATCAGTAAGTCAGTATCAGTCAGGTCCAAGAGGACGTAGGTCATGTACTCGAGAAGAACAGAAATCGATGCCATGATGATCAGCCCCGTGTCAGTAATGTTGAGGTATTTCAACAGCTTCTTCATGAGGAACATCGAACCTGAAAATGACGGTGACATTGAACAAGGAGGAAAGAGAAAAAGTTGTGGCTTTGACTAATTGAACTGATTGACTGAATATAGAATTTAGGCCAAAGGCCAAGCACTGGGACCTATGAGGTATCAGCGCTGAAACAGAAATGGACAGTAAAAGGTTTGAAAGGTGTAACAGGAGGAAAACATCGCAGTTGCACTAACTATGAAGCAATTGTTAGGAGACTGGAAAGTAAGATGGAAGAAAGAGGATATGAAAGAAGGTACAGTAAAAGAAATGAAAGGGGTTGCAGCTACGCTCCGAAGGCACGCTGCAAAGAACCTCAAGTAATGCCTACAGTGCATCGCATGAGGTACACTGGCGGCACTACTGCCCTACGGGGTCGTAGCTTTGATGGCTTCATTTTTCATTAGGAACATGTCAGTAATTCGACAAAAAAATTACAGCATGTTTGTCATGTGTCTATGAGACCTTACAAAGTCATAGAAGAAGTTACTTAAGGAAATGTTCTGTAAATAAGTGGCGCTTATTAACTGAATATGCCAGAAGAATATGGTACCTTGAAGTGTTATATTGGACGCCTCAAGAACTGAATAGACTTGGGCAGATGTGAACTGTCATTCTCTTGATTTTTTTTTTTGGCTTACCTAAGGCAGCAAAGGAGGTTCGGTAAGTGGTCCACCAGCTGTAATCTATAGATGTCCACTGCAACGCGTTTTGTACGAATAGGTACATATGGAATGCTGTAAGGTAGAATGATAAAAGATAAACCGGTGATCTTGAAACTAAAACCAAGAGATAGTTCATTTATATGAATGCTAAAACTTTTGAATATTTCAGTGAACTAAAGCTATTCATTTAAATCACTTAATAATGGTAAAACCGCTGCTAGAGGCTTAACATAACAGGGGGAAAAAGTACATCCACAGATTCAGTATTCCCAAATAAAGAAGAAACTCATAATTACATCGCGCGATCCGTCGTATCATGTTGCTGAGTAACACGCAGATGTAAACAGTACGAAGACCCCCTTCCCTCTTCCTGAACACTGTTTGGAAGGACTCCTTAATTCTGGCCAGACAAAAGAAGTCTCCAGCTATCTGCCAAGGAGTCTTCAGCGCGGCGGAATCGTCCGGATTCGTGTTCTGAAGGATTCGGGGCATAGTGCAGAAAGGACCGTGGCTCTCCTTGATCACCAGGTACAGATAGGACACAGTGGACAGCTGAGAGAAGAACATGAGCTGCAGAGTCGACTGGATTCCTCCGTAGGTCAGGAAAAGGGACACAAATATGTTTCCTATGGGACCCCCGATGTACCAGACTGACATCCCGATTCCGATCCTCTTGGTCCTCTCTTCCCAGGACGTGACGTCGCTCAGGTAGGATATGCAGAGGCTGGTGAAAGCTTGGTTGCCACCCCCGATGGAATCGAACAGGGTGAACACGTATAAGAGCCAGGTCGGCCATCCTGAGTACAAGACGCTCAGCATGTACCCACCAATCCACAGGGCGCTGCAGCTTGCGGTAATCAGAAGAGGGATCTGGAACGAAGGGAAGGTTGCATGTTCCGTGTTGTTCAATGTAAGCTGAATTTTCTGTACATATATATATATATATATATATATATATATATATATATATATATATATATATATATATATATATATATATATATATGTATATATATTATATATATCCATTATATAGATATATATATATATATATATATATATATATATATATATATATATATATATATATATATTTATATATCCATTATATATGGATATATATATATATATATATACATATATATATATATCTATATACATATATATTTATATACAGTATCCATATATATATATACTGTATATATATATATATATATATATATATATATATATATAATTATATATATATATATATATATATATATATATATATATATATGTATATAAATATACTGTACACACATGTATATACATATATATATATATACATATATATATATATATATATATATATATATATATATATATATATATATATAAATACATATAGAATACACAGAAGAAGCTGAAAACTTCTCAGAGTAAAACCACCAATGGACCCAATATATTCCAGAAGCGCAAACTCTATAAAATAGGCCAAAATCAGCTTAATCTCGACACCAACCATTGTAGAAATAATCGACTACAGTGCGAGCACAGACCGCGTACCCTAAAATCGAAAATCTCCAAGAAGAAAAACAAGTAATCAAGTGAATTAGACATCTGGAGATATAGCCACATAAAACTACCGTACCATCTTTCAGAGCGCTTACCTTGCGTCCATATTTGTCACTCCAGGCACCAAGTAGCAACATCAGGAAAGCAGGAATCAGGGAACTGATGATGCTGTTGTACATAACGACTCTTGTTACTCCCTGCTGGACTATAGCAGATTCATTCTGGTAGTTGTGCAGGTTCGAACATATCTAAAGGAAAAAACAAAAAGAAAGGAAAAAGCATAAAACAAATGAATTCTTCTGAGAGTTTCTTGTTAAGCTCGAGTTATGAAATTATTTAGGTAACTGAAAGGCAGATATTTGGTTGAAAGGATTATATTTTCCAAGTTGATATTAACAATGGCACCATAAAGAATGTGAAGCTTAATCTCTGGAAATGAGAGAATTTCTTGTGAAGACAAGCGTTATAAATTTGCGCAGATGAATGAAAAGCAGGTATTCGATTGACAGAATTATATTAACCAGGCTGATATTAACAATGCCCCGTAGGGGGTTAGTAAATAAATAAATAAATAAATAAAAAATAAATGAATAAAAAAAAAAATAAAAGTAAATAAATAAAAAAAGAAAATAAATAGTGCCATCAGTGCACCTCATGCGGTGCACTGTTGGCATTACTCAAGGTTCTTTGCAGCGTGCCTTCGGCCCCTAGCTGCAACCCCTTTCGTTCTCACTTCCAACTTACTTTCCACCCTCTCCTAACAATTGATTCATAGTGCAACTGTGAGGTTTTCCTCCTGTTACACCTTTCAAACCTTTTACTATCAATTTCCGTTTTAGCGCTGAATGACCGCACAGGTTCCAGTACTTGGCCTTTGGCCTAAATTCTATATTCAATTCAATTCGATATTAACAATGGCACCATAAAGAAGTGGGTTTTAATCTCTGGAAATGAGAGTTTCTTGTAAAGACACAAGTTATAGGTTTGTGTAGACAATGAAAAAGAAGATGTCCTGTTGAAAGAATTATATTGACAATGACACCATAAAGAATGTGGAGTTTAATCGATGCAAATAAAAGTTTCTTGTTGAACCAAAGTTATAAATTTGTCTAGAGGATTAATGTAAATCAGAGGTATTCAGTTGAAAGAATTATACTAACAATGGCATCTGAAAGAATGTAGTGTTTCATTTCTGGAAACGATACTTTGCCAAATGAAAATATTACTGTACCTTGTAATTTTGTTCATAAAGGGGCATTAATTGAACAAAGAATAAGGCAGAAAATACTGTAGTATCACAGCGAAAATAATAGAAAGTTATTAGAACGCTGACAGCGAAGACATCGAAGATGATTTTTTCAGTACACTAGTAATTTTATAAACAAATGATTTCCAGGAAGATAAATATAATACGCTGTATTTAGTTTTACAAGAAAAAATTTTTCTTATAAATCCTGCATCAACTATTCACGTTATATCGGGGAAGCGGTCATTATATCCGCTATTCCATTTTCTTTATACAATAAACATTATGATATTCTGGTTAAGTATTCCAGACAATATAAACGTTACAAAATACGTATCACAGTAGTCATAACAGTTTTAACGAAAATGACTGAAGGTTATTAAAAACCAATGCATGTAACGGAAAGAAACCTTCACGATAATCCCATGAGCAAACAATATGATTGACGGTGTAAGTGGCATAACCAGACAAGACATTTTGGAACGAAAATTAAGAAAGATTGACCGAGAGGAATGAACGTCAGCGCTCATTAGACTCAGGTCTGTGAAAGAAAACAAAATTATTTAAAGCGAATCAAAATAGCTTAACGCAAATAGTAAGTCCTCGACGAGAGTATTGATCCCAGGTGACGTGTTAAGCAGTTAAATAATTGGAAAAAATAATACTAAAATATTTTGTATAACCATTCAACGAAAGGAAACTTTATATTCCAGGAGATGTATCCTCGCCTGCAACTCGCACGCGCACAAAATACATATATGTATGCATATATATATATATATATATATATATATATATATATATATATATATATATAACTTTATATATATATATATATATGAAATGGATGGTATCTAGCGGAGTTAATATGTATATAAATATATGATAGCATCCAGTTTCAATGAGTTCCTGTTAATAAATATGTACAATATATATATATGTATATATATATATATATATATATATATATATTATATATATATATAAATATATATATATATATATATATATATATATATATATATATATATATATATATATATATATATATATATATATATATAGAGATAGAGATAGAGATATATATATATATAGAAAGAGAGAGGAGGGGAGTAAATTAATTGCAAGATATCAATTGAAGTATTTTTTTCACCTTAGAACCAGAGAATAGCAACTTTCATCTTTGATTGGTCTAAACACTCTCCAGGTAACTTATCATCTTAGATTATTCTTCATATATAAACAACATAGAATTTCCAATTCAAAACATATCCTAGGAGTAGATCCAACGACTTGTGCTCTTATCACCTAACTTAGAAAATAATTGTCTTCCCGCGAAGTTGATGCCAGTTTATCAAGTAATTTCATATTACTGAAATTGGGTGCTAATAGGCTCTCAGTTTGTAGACATAAACAGGAAAATAACAAGAAGGCTGAAAATAATATGTGGCTTACCTCTGGGGAAAACTGGTTGTGGACCTATACAGAAAAATAAAAAGGAGGCTGGAAATAATGTATGGCTTACCTCCGCGGAAAACTGGTTGTCCACCATACACACTTTGAGCGTATGGACCATTTCCATGAGGGACTGCATCGTCCAGAAACAGAAGCCGTGGAAAAACATGGCAGGTTCCATGAAGTCTTCCCATCTGGACATGTTGGCCCCAATACAACTCTTGCCATCTGGGCGGCGCGCCAGCTTTGCCTGGATCTGCTCCCGACACTGAAAGTTTCAGAAAGAGACTTTGTCTGAGAACAAATTGAACTGATCTTGAACCGATTGTGAACCTCTTACAACTAACAGATTATTGGATCCCAGAATGAGGAATATCTGGAACCTTTCATAACTAACAGATCATTTGATCCCAGAATGAGGAATTCCTGGAACCTTTTATAACTGACATATTATTTGATCCCAGAGTGAGGAACATCTGCACCTTTTATAACTAACAGATCATTTGATCACAAAAAATGATGAATTTTTGACAGAAAAACTGCTGCCTTTCCTCATCTGCTTAAATGTTTACATTAAAAAAAAAAAACTTAATGATAAGGTCTCATAGAGTAAGAGTAGAAACTTTCGATTTAAATAAGTTTGTATTTTCTTATTCCAATGACATACATATTTTTCTTATGCCAATGATATACATATAATAAGGAATATGTTGAGGATGTAAGGGTATCATACTCGCGCGCCGATGGAAATTACACTTGTAATATTGAAAGTCACGCTCTTAGTTGATATTGTGAATTACTTAGGGAGAGAGAACATTCACTTTACACTGAGCGAGTGATGAGAATGCTCTGTAAATGAAACGTTTACAGAACATAAACTGAGCTACTTGCAATAAATAGTATTTCGATTGGGAAGAAAATATTTATAGAAACTGAAGAAAAACAAATACATAAACAAGTAAAAAATGCGCCGAAGTTTCTTCGGCGCAATCAAGTTTTCTGTATGAGCCGCGGCTTATGAAGCTTTCAGCCACAGCCCAGTGGTGGCCTATCCTATACCGTTAACAGATGCACGATTATGGCTAACTTTAACCTTATATAAAATAAAAACTACTGAGGCTAGAGGGCTGCAATTTAGTATGTTTGATGATTGGAAGGTGGGTGATCAACATCCCAATTTGCAGCCCTCTAGCTTCAGTGGTTTTTAAGATCTGACGGCGGACAGAAAAATTTACAAAAGATAATGAAAGGTGCATTCCCAGAGGAAGTCGTACCACTGGGGCTTCCTAAGTTCAAGCGAAGGTGCAATACATTACTGCCCTAATACTATTCTCCTTGCATTTTAATAAATTTTTATCTATTTGTTAATTTATTGATTTATTTTTTTCTGTATTTCCCTTAACCTCCCCTTACTACTTCCTAATAAACGCCATATTTTTGGGAAGCTGGAATTTCAAGTCAATGGCCAATGAGGGTTTTTTCCATACGAATAGGTTTCATCTTCTGAATAATAATAATAATAATAATAATAATAATAATAATAATAATAATAATAATAATAATAATAATAATAATAATAATACTGCTAAAACAATATAAGAGCAAGTTAATTATGACCCTGGATACTTGTCAAATGTTTCATAAGCAATGCTTTATAAATTTACTATGAGCAATATAACAAGTTTTGCTTCAAATGAGTCAACATACTGACAAACTCACCAAGAATGATGAAATCTAATGCTTTTATCCTTATACAAGATTTAAAAGTACTTTAAATTCATTACGACAAATTACAAGTCAAACTGAAGTGCCCTTTAAATATTACAGTGTTGCCAATGAAGACTGAATATTTGGCCCAGTCTCATTTCGGTCGGTAACTAAGCATAAACAAAGAAGCATGGACGACAGAAAAAAAAAACATATATATACATATATATATGTATGTAAGTATGTATGTATGTATATATGTATGTATGTATCATAAAAATAGGAGAGAGAGGATTAAGCGGTCGTTAGGATAAATTGTAAATCATTATCAGAATTTTTTAGCTTTTATATTACACTCTACGAACAGAATACTTGAGCCTGGGTTGATAGGTAAGTAAATACTGTATGTACTGGTAATTTGAATAGCATATTCGGTATAGTTTTAATGCTTCAGGCTTTTATAAAATAGTTTTGATCAGGTTATATTTTGAAGTTATATATATATATATATATATATATATATATATATATATATATATATATATATATATATATATATATATATATATATATATATATACATATGATATATATATATATATATATGAGAAGTTCTAAATCTAGTGATAATATGTCTTAAGTCAATCAAATATTACATCCTTCCCTAGTGGTGAGTGGTCAAATATAATATTTTCCAGTATTTTTTTAATACTAAAATATTTTAATATTAAAATTTCCCTTATTATTTTCTTCACAGGGCAACAATGAAATCAATACGTTTCTCCGTGTCAGTGAGTTTCAGCGGCCTAAGAGATCATCAAACAGATGAATGAGCGAAATTTAGATGTCAACACAGAAAGCCAAGCACAGGTAATTCGGTTGTTTGTTGTTGGTGGTGGTAGGGGAGGGGCGGTGGAGGGATAGTGGTATGGAAGAGGAGGGTAGGTACCTGAAATCCGTGACGTCACGGCCTCCTTTGGAATATTTTTTGTCGCCCAGATAATTTGAATGAAAATCTTACTCTGGCTATGATAACCGGGCAAAAATAAGGAATTATTTCTTGCACTGGCCGCTATGCTGGTCGTATTTGTTATCAGATAAGGTATACTTCTGCGGCCCCAGGTCTGTATAAGCTCCTTACTTAACCTGGCTACCTGCCTATACCAAGGTTTGTGAAGACGTTCGGGATACAGGGATTTCTAGAGACGGGCAATAACCATTCACTAAGCTCAACAGTAACTGACAAACTCACTTCACTTCATTATAACCATTCACTAAGCTAAACAGTAACTGACAAACTCACTTCACTTCATTCTATTTGTCTCCAATAATTTCACTGAAACTTCAAAACTATATTTTATTCGTGTAGTTTCAAAATGCCAACATGAATTCACAAAAGTGCTTTAGCTATAGGGTAACAATAATCGTAAGTTTCACTTCTCTTAGTGGTGCGGATTTAAGATAGGGTGAGCTGGGTTGATATTCTAACCAAATACGTTCATTTAAAAGGTCACCGTGGAAGGAAACATTTAATCTACCAAGAAAGATTTGCAAATATAACCAGACATTGTTCTCTTGCATGCTTTTATTGATCATTAATTTCATTTCCATACCTATATTATTAATGTGGTCTAGCTTCAGTTCCCCCTCTTAAGAGATTTGTATCTGGTAATTTTAAATGTATTTTACAGTAAAAAATAAACGAACAATTTTAATGATAATTGCCGATAGCTATTGAAAATGTATAACAGTAAAACAGATATGCACTCAGGGAACAGTGACCTCGATTAGAAATGGTATAGGTACCATTTATCATCAGAAATAAATTTTATAACCCAAGAGGGAATTTGGGTGTGCAAATTGGGTATGTAAGTTCCACTAAAGATGAACATTCCAACCGATATCTAGTTTATAGTGGAGATAATAAATTTTCTCCACCAAATTATTGTATTTGTTTATGTTTATGATCCAATGTTGCAGGAGGATTATGGGATAAACATTTTCAGTCATGTAAAATACGAATATCATAAGTGACAAACTATATTTTCCCTATCATTTGTAGTTTTTGAACATTTCAGTGAGATGTGAAATATTAGAGTCAAAACTTTTACAAATTAATAACTGATGATACATGACTTAGTTTAAACAATATTATATTCATACATGAAGGCGTTACATAAATCTATAATAAAAATAGTTTCAATTTTTTTTAACAAAGCGTGAAAAAGAGAACACATCGTGAGGAGAAAAACAAAATAAAAAATTATGATGAAATTACATTCAAATAAGTATTCACAAACACAGAAAGCAGTGCAGGTCCGAAAATTTAAAGCTTCACCAGTGCAATTTCAAAGTATAACATATAAGCGATATTTTATCACACGTTTAGGCTCATTGACGTTGTTCTAGAATTTCCCAGCACTCCAGACCTGAGTGCTTGTTGTAATCGGGTTTAATGGACGTGTTTCCAGGCACTCGAGCGACTTTCGTTTTCAGAAGAAATGCAGCAGAAACTCACATAAGCGTGGACATAATGTCAAAGAAATTTCATAACCGCATTTTCTATTTTCTTTGTATATATATATATATATATATATATATATATATATATATATATATATATATATATATATATATATATATATATATATGTGTGTGTGTGTGTGTGTGTGTGTGTGTGTGTAAAATCTACTGGTCACTTTTTACCAAACGAGCCACAATACCCCTCTTAACTTCTCGAATTCTTCGCGCTTTTTTTTTTTAACTAGTTACAAAGCCTTAAGATAGTGCAAGAAATTGAAGTGGTTTGATGTCCTAGCGGGAACCACTTCAATTTCTTGCACTTTATCTTAAGGCTTTTAGTATGTATCAAAAAAAGCCCGATAATTCGATATATATATATATATATATATATATATATATATATATATATATATATATATATATATATATATATATATATATATATATATATATATATATATATATATATATATATATATATATATAATGTTATTGGCAATTATGATGCAATCTGTAATCAATAATTATGCATTTTAAGTTATTAGGGAAACATGTTTATGATGCCCTCATAACACGCACCGTGTACTGTAGATATATTCAACGTAACATTTTTTTTTATTATATGCATAGTATACATATGGAAGGTCTTGTAATATTTACACATTATACGCATTTGATTACTGGACATATTTATTATTATTATTATTATTATTATTATTATTATTATTATTATTATTATTATTATTATTTATTATTATTATTATTGAACAAGCCCACAGGCGCCATTGACATGAAATTCAAGTTTCCAAAGAATATGGTGTTCATTAAAAAGAAGTAACAACGCTCATATTAAGATGTGCAAGTTCTGTTCCATACGTTGCTACATTAATGCTTCAGAAAATGGGTAATGAGTGTACATATGAGAATGGGCTTTATAATATACCGCCACACAATTTCACTAAATTACCAGGTCAGAGAGTTTATTTTTACTCCAGCACGCAAAACAAATCATGGGAGTTTCTGGATCACAATCACTCCCAAGCCAGATCATTTTGACCAAAAGCCACTCCTTTTTTTACCATAAATCCTCTCTGATCTATAATCCCGGGACCTTTCCGGTCAGACCGCCTGTGCAAATAATTACCGCTTTCGCCATTTGTTGGGCCTAGCCAATTAAAACCTACTATGGTTGTTGCTATATAATTACGATTTTATGTTTTAGCTTAGTTTATTTATTTTTCTTTACCGCTTAAAGCTCTCGGCCGGATATATATATATATATATATATATATATATATATATATATATATATATATATATATATAAATATATAAATGTGCTGTAGATACAATCCTTGCCAGATAAAAATAGCACTTTAAATGAGCACTTGTTCTGTACATCTGATATTGATTACAATGCTGTGTACGAACAACTTTACAGTGTTATTATTATTATTATTATTATTATTATTATTATTATTATTATTATTATTATTATTATTATTATTATTGTTATTATTATTTGGAACTTGAACCCTATTCATATGGAACAAGCCCACAAAAGGGGCATTGACTTGAAATTCAAGCCTCCTAAGAATAGAGTGGTACAGAAACAAGAAATCAGTTAATAGAACAGAAAAAAACAAATTAACAAATTAATAAATAGCTATATAGAAATATAAATAAATTACTTAAATACAAAGATATTTGTTTTAGGTTAGTTTTCCTTGGAAATTTTTAAAAATGTTCCCGGAAAATAAAAAGGTTTGCAGAAAGTTATAACATCGACGGCAAAGCATAACAAATGCATGAAAAATATACCAACGCAGTTTCCTCATATTATATTATTGTTTTTGATTAGTCTCTTTTTTTTTATTTATCGAAATTTTACATTCTTTTCAACGTTTTGGAAACAGTGAAAATAAGATAGATGAAAGACCTCATGAGGAATATATCCGATATGGCTGGAGGGCAAGATTAGGAGGAAATTGTAAACAAAACGATTTACCTGATGAAGCCTCATCAGGGTATTAAATACTCGCTAGAGCATGCCCGGGCATCCTACCTTGGGCCACACGCAACCTTCAGTCATATTTTACTTTTTATTAAAATAAAAAAACATTTCTTAGCCAAAAATATATCGAAATGTTATTTCAGTCAAGAATCAGCGCTTGGACTGTGTGTCAGTTTCAATATATTTAGTATATCTAAAGAGAAAAAATATGGTCATTATGATGCAATGCTGTAATCAAAAATGCGTATGCATTTTAAGTTATTCAGTAACTTATTTCCTAATTTCGTAGGGAAACATGTTTATGATGTCCTCATAACACGCACCGTGTACTGTGGATACATTCAACGTAACATTTTTTTTTATTATATGTATAGTGTACATATGGAAGATCTTGTAATATTTAAACATTATTCGCATTTGATTACTGGACATATTTATTATTATTATTATTATTATTATTATTATTATTATTATTATTATTATTGAACAAGCCCACAGGCGCCATTAACATGAAATTCAAGCTCCCAAAGAATATGGTGTTCATTAAAAAGAAGTAACAGCGCTCATATTAAAATGTGCAAGTTCTGTTCCATACGTTGATACATTAATGCTTCAGAAAATGGGTAATGAGTGTACATATGAGAATGGGCTTTATAATTTACCGCCACACAATTTCACTAAATTACCAGTTCAGAGAGTTTATTTTTACTCCTGCACGCAAAACAAATCATGGGAGTTTCTGGATCACAATCACTCCCAAGACAGATCATTTTGACCAAAAGCCACTCCTTTTTTGACCATAAATCCTCTCTGATCTATAATCCCGGGACCTTTCCGGTCAGACCGCCTGTGCAAATAATTACTGCTCTCGCCATTTGTCGGGCCTAGCCAATTAAAACCTACTATGGTCGTTGCTATATAATTACGATTTTGTGTTTTAGCTTAGTTTATTTATTTTTATTTATTTAACGCTTAAAGCTCTCGGCCGGATATATATAAATGTATGCTATAGATACAAGCCTTGCCAGATAAAAATGGCACTTTAAATGAACACTTGTTCTGTACATCTGATATTGATTACAGTGCTGTGTACGAACAACTTTACTTTAAGCCTGGATCCTGTAGTGCTATTATTATTATTATTATTATTATTATTATTATTATTATTATTATTATTATTATTATTATTATTATTATTATTCGGAACTTGAACCCTATTCATATGGAACAAGCCCACGAAAGGGGCATTGACTTGAAATTCAAGCCTCCTAAAAATAGTGTTACAGAAAGAAGAAATCAGTTAATAGAACAGAAAAAAACAAATTAACAAATTAATAAATAACTATATAGAAATATAAATAAATTACTTAAATACAAAGATATTTGTTTTAGGTTAGTTTTCCTTGGAAATTTTTAAAAATGTTCCCGGAAAATAAAAAGGTTTGCAGAAAGTTATAACATCGACGGCAAAGCATAACAAATGCATGAAAAATATACCAACGCAGTTTCATCATATTATCGGATTGTTTTTGATTAGTCTCTTTTTTTTATTTATCAAAATTTTACATTCTTTTCAACGTTTTGGAAACAGTGAAAATAAGATAGATGAAAGACCTCATGAGGAATATATCCGATATGGCTGGGGGGCAAGATTAGGAGGAAATTGTAAACAAAACGATTTACCTGATGAAGCCTCATCAGGATATTAAATACTCGCTAGAGCATGCCCGGGCCACATTCAACCTTCAGTCATATTTTACTTTTTATTAAAATAAAAAACATTTCTTAGCAAAAAATATATCGAAATATTATTTCAGTCAAGAATCAGCGCTTGGACTGTGTGTCACTTTCAATATATTTAGTACTTCTAAAGAGACAAAAAAATTTGGTCGTTATAATTATACTACAACCACGTCATTCGGCTTTTTGTTTTTTTGTGTGTGTGAAAATCATCAACAAAATTCTCTGCTATATCACCATGTGACTCCAGTCTATTATCAGGTTTTCGGAAACTTCGATATGATTACTTTCTTTATCCTTATTTTTGGAAATGATATTCAGAATGTTTTCAGCAACTATTTTTATTTGCGTGTTATCATGATAGCCTAAAACCGATAAGAATATTTCCATGAACTTTCACAGATGTGACATAATTTTTGACCTGCGCTGCAAAACCTCATTGACCAAGAAACGTGGTCGGCATAGGGCCAATTTGAAGGTCGGAGGTCATAATGAAATGCCCTATGCGCAGGTCAAAAATCATGCCACATCTCTGAAATTTCTGAGAAATATCTAAATAGGTTTTAGGTCATGTTAACACGCGAATAAAAAAAAAAGCTGCGGAAAAAAATACTCTAAATTTTAATTCTAAAATTAAGGATAAAAACAGTATTCATATCGAAGCTTCCGAAAATTAAAGGTAAAACATTTCATGGCAATGTCTTTATAGGTGTAAAGCTATCATGATAACACCCAAAATAAAAAAAAAGTTGCTGAAATCATTACTCTGATTATCATTTACAAAATTGATATTTAGAAAACCTTCTAATTATAGACGAGAGTCACATGGTAATATGGCAGAAATTTTTTTTTACATTTTCACACAAAATAATAATGACCGAATAATGTATTTGCAGTTTAAAAGACCATATTTTTTTCTCTCTTCTCTGGCTATAACAAATGTACTGAAACAGCGCCACACAATCAAAACTGATAAACTCCGATTCTTGACTGAAATAATTTATATATTCTTTACTATAATAGGTACCATTTTATTTTAATATAGGGTAAAATACGGCGCGAGAAGTATGTCGGCTAAAGTAGCCCGGGCTTGTTCTAGCGCTATCTTAATACCCTGATGAGGATTTATCAAGGTAAATTTTGTTGTTTACAATCTCCGATTCTTGACTGAAATAATTTATACATTCTTTACTATAATAGGTACCATTTTATTTTAATATAGGGTAAAATACGGCGCGAGAAGTATGTCGGCTAAAGTAGCCCGGGCTTGTTCTAGCGCGTATCTTAATACCTTGATGAGGATTTATCAGGTAAATATTTTTGTTTATAATCGCCTGCCAAGCGACAGGCCTCAGGCAAAGCCATAAACAAGGGATTAACATTCAGGGAAAGATTTAAACAGGTGTGGCTAAGACGCTTCTCTTACCTGGCCACGCCCTAGCGATCTTATTATTATTAACGGGATGTCTGATACACTATAGTTCCTGTATATTTTTTAAATAAAAAGATAGTTATTAATATATATATAGAATTTTCGTCAAGGCACATTTTAATTTTCAGAAAATATATTCTTATGTATTGGTAATTCCATAGCGGTAATTTCACACCCTAGCGATTTTATTAGCCTAATAGGATGTTTGATACACTATAGCTCTTGTGTGTGTTTCTTTTAATTAAAAAAATAGTTATTAATATATATAATATATTGGAATTTTAGTCAAGACACATTTTAATTTTTAGAAATATACACTTATATATTAGTAATAATTCTATAGCAGCAATTTCACACCCTGATGATCGTATTAATAGGATGTTTTATAGACTGTAGATATGAGAAAATTAAAGATATTAATATATATATATATATATATATATATATATATATATATATATATATATATATATATAATATATTAGCATTTATGTCAAGGCACATTTTAATAAAAAAGATATATATACTGTATATATATATATATATATATATATATATATATATATATATATATATATATATATATATATATATATATATATATATATATTAGTAATATATATAGCATTTGGAATAATATTGATGCATATACATATATTAGTAATGAAATGCAATTTGGAATAATAGTTCTTGCATGCCAATATTAAAAAAATAAAAATATCAACACACTCTTGGCAAACTATAGTTCTTGTTTTTGTATTAAAAAAATAAAAATATTAATACACACACACACATACACACACACATATATATATATATATATATATATATATATATATATATATATATATATATATATATATATATATATATATATATATATATATATATATAAAACATCTTAGCATTTTTGGTCAAAGCCTATTTTAATTTTTTAGAAAATACATACATCTATTTTAGTAAATCTATAGCTACAGTTTAGAATAATACTTGATACATACAAAGAAATGTAATGCGGCTCTTGGCTCTTGTGTTTTTTGTGTAAAAAATAAAAATTATATTAATATATATATAACATCGTAGCATTTTTGGTCAAAGCCTATCTAAATTTTTTAGAAAATGCATACATCTATTTTAGTAAATCTATAGCTACAGTTTAGAATAATACTTGATACATACAAAGAAATGTAATGCGGCTCTTGTGTTTTTTGTGTAAAAAATAAAAATGATATTAATATATATATAACATCGTAGCATTTTTGGTCAAAGACTATTTTAATTTTTTAGAAAATACATACATCTATTTTAGTAAATCTATAGCTACAGTTTAGAATAATACTTGATACATACAAAGAAATGTAATGCGGCTCTTGGCTCTTGTGTTTTTGTGTAAAAAATAAAAATAATATTAATATATATATATATAACATCGTAGCATTTTTGGTCAAAGCCTATTCTAATTTTTTAGAAAATACATACATCTATTTTAGTCAATCTATAGCTACAGTTTAGAATAATACTTGATACATACAAAGAAATGTAATGCGGCTCTTGGCAGTCTATAGTTATTATGCTTTTTGTGTAAAAAAATAAAAAAAAAACATTAATATATATATATACAACATCGTAGCATTTTTGGTCAAAGCTTATTTTAATTTTTAGAAAATAAATACATATATTTTAGTAAATATATAGCTGCAATTTAGAATAATACTTGATGCGTACAAATATTCCCAGAAATATAATGCGGCGCTATAGTTCTTGTCTTTTCTTGTGTTAAAAAAATTAAAGATTTATATATTTCAGCATTTTATGTTAAAGCACATTTTAATAAAAAAAAATATATACTTCTACTTATTATTAATTCTATAGCTACAATTTAGAATAATACTTGATGCATACAAGCATTTCTAGAAATAAAATGCGACTCTTGACAGACTATATAGTTCTTGTGTTTTTATATATGAAAAATGAAAGTTATTAATATATATAATATATTAGAATTTTTGGTCAAAAAAACATTTTCATTTTAGACAATTTATACCTCTATTAGTAATTCAGTAGCGGCGATTTACGGTAAACCTTAATGCATAAATATTATTAGAAATATGATGCGGTCTTTGGTCACTGTAATACCGCCCAAAGTTACAAAAAAATGCCAATACCTGATTTAGATTAATTATTTTATTAAATAGTTCAACAAAACAGAACTTCGATATAAAAACATCAGTTATACATAAAGAATTGCCCTGCTTGGTATGAGTTACTGAGTAGATACGTGATTATGTGATTTTTTCTTAAAGCTAATTTGACATATTTCAAAGTCGTTGTCAATGTGTACAAGACACGCATTGCAAGTTAAACAAGTAAAAAATGCGCCGAAGTTTCTTCAGCGCAATCGAGTTCTCTGTACACCGTACAATCAAGGCCAGCGAAAATAGATCTATCTTTCGGTGGTTACGATATAATGCTGTATGAGTCGCGGCTCATGAATCTTTAACCGCGGCCCGGTGGTGGCCTATCCCCTATCGTTGCCAGAAGAACGATTATGGCTAGCTTTAACCCTAAATAAAATAAAAAAAAAAAAAACTACTGAGGCTAGAGGGTTGCAATTTGTTATCTTTGGTGATTGGAGGGTGGATGATCAACATACTAATTTGCAGCTCTCTAGCCTCTGTTGTTTTTAAGATGAAGGCGGACGGACAGACTACAGTCGGCAAAATAGTTTTCTTTTAGAGACAACTAAAAGTGACTTTACGTTTATTTATTTCACAAATAGAATGGGTCTTGTTATTTTGATAAAAAAAAAATTTGCCTCTTCCCAGCGACTTAACGTCTTCGGTGCAAACCTCTCGCCGTAATAATGTTGATTTAATGACTTAACAAATGCAATAGAAATTACTAATTAAAAATCACATCTGCGTAAGTTATTGACTAGAAATGTTTCGTAAACATTCAGTGAGACGCCTTGCACAAAACATTAAAATATGTAAATGATACTAGTACGAAATATACCCCGAGTACCGTAAAATCATAAGTTACAATATTTACTAAAATACGGGTGTCGTGTTATCTGGTATTAAAAACTGGGTGTTTTTATAGTTCCTTTTAACATAACCTTTAACGTGGTCTTCAAATCCCTGTGATTTTCCTTTTGACATTTTTAGTGATAAAAAAGATTTCTGTTACCTATCACGTCACTCCCAGAGCAAGAAAATGACTGAAAGCATAACAGAGCTTCCTTCCCTTCTCATGCTATTTCCAAATTGAGTCACAAGCACGCAAGCATTTTGCTTGGACTTGTTATGTCTTTGGTAACCAGGAATTAGTTTCCTTATACCCTTTGTTCCTTAATATTCCTGGAAAAAGCCGAACTTACAGAGGAATCTTGTTTACCGTTGCTTTGCCAACATGTAGTAAAACATTTTTGTATAATAAAATAATTCTAAATCCTATTTCGCTTCGGATATTTATACATTAGGAATATTTATTCCTACGAGGTAGGAAGATGGCTCGGTCATTTTATAGATTTCGAACTGGATAAATTAATTTTTTTTTCTACATTTATTTTAGAATAAGTAAATGCTGGTTTATTGCCATTTTTTCTTATGGATTAAAGTTGGTCATCGAAAAGATAGTCCAGCCAGTCTTAGCTCATTAGACATTCCCTGGACCAAAATAATAATAATAATAATAATAATAATAATAATAATAATAATAATAATAATAATAATAATAAATCTTCATCTCCGCATTGTAGGTTAGGTTGCTAATCTCCAGTTTATAATCTCTCTCTCTCTCTTCCAATACATATACATATACATATATATATATATATATATATATATATATATATATATATATATATATATATATTTCTGTAATTGACAAAAACTTCTGAAAAATCTAAGCGATTTTAATTCAAGCGGTAACCTGGATGGCTCAATAATGGAGAGAAAAGAGTTTACAAATGCATATTTTACATTTTAAACTTCGCCGAGGGAAGTTAGGCTACCATACGGGAACTATTTATATTTATATTCATATTTATATTGATTATTGTGGAATTGAATGGTGGGGAACTCGGCGGTAATGAAGTGCGAGTAAAAGAAAACAATATACAAAGAACGCCTGTTACGAAATGCGTATCCATTATTTCCATACAATGGAGCCGTCGGGAACCTGGTGACTTTCTTGTGAGTTAGCCTTATGAATGACCTGGGTGGGAGCCGTCCTATAATCCGGCACATAAGGAAAGGACATCACCTAATTGACTGCAGAATATTGTAGCTTAAAATGTACAAGGAATGGAATTAATAAAAGAGGAATGACTATCGTAGGCTTACGTAGAAAACGGAATGTAGAATTCTTTTAGAAAACGGAATGTAGACATCTTTTAGAAAACGAGAAACACGGGTAACAGATCGATCTGATCGGTGCGTCGTCTCATACTCCCATTCACGCTACTCGTGGCAATAATAATAGTGAAAGTAAAAATTAATAAATAAAACATAGGGCAAATCGATAGAAAATAATACGTTTTTGAACCACAGCCTTCAATAGTTAATCATTGACATTTTAATCACGTTGCGTTAGACGAGTGAAACTAATTTACGAAAAGATATCCTTTCATCAGCCAGTTTTATAACGTGTGAATAATTCCTTGAGAACCCTTCATTTCATGACGTCAGTTAGCCACGGAAGTTTACAAGACGCATAGAAAGAAACGAGTAAAAAATGCTCCAAAGTTTCTTTCAGCGCAATGGAGTTTTCTGTATGGACACGGCCCATAAAACTTTAAACCACGGCCCGTGGTGGTCTATCCTATACTGTTGCCAGAAGAACGATTGTGGCTAAATTTAACCTTAAATAAAAACTACTGAGGTCAGAAGGCTGCAATTTGGTATGTTTGATGATTGGAGGGTGGATGATCAACATACCAGTTTGCAGGCCCTCTAGCCTCAGAAATTTTTAAGATCTGAGGGCGGACAGAAAAACGTGCGGACGGACAGACAAAGCCGGCAAAATAGTTTTCTTTTACAGAAAGCTAAAATGTATCAGTAACGCTTTCCTGCGTTATTTATACCAGATTTTAAATAGACGAAAAATTGTTTAAAGTTAAATAACGAATAGCCTGGTTCACTCAGACTAAAAAACGGCATGCGTCAGTCATTGAAATATTATGTTGGTTTATCTATAGCAATTAACTGTTTAGAGGAATGGGCAAGGCTCTCGAGAATCTAGGAGGGGCAGCGCAAATTGAGCAAATAAGACTCACTTACACAAAAGATGGACGTCTCAAGGCGAATATCATGAAGATGGAGCTCCTTCGTATCATAAAACTAAAGTTATTTACATAAAAATGAAATAATTCAGATCTAATTTATGTTGGCGTGATGCTCAGGCGCACGCACATACATAACGTAATTCTCCTTGAAGTTTAGTACATTTTCATCTATGTATTAATTTATTAGTTCTTTTTTTTAATAAGTGAGTGGGATCTCTTCTTTCTGTTTTTCCCATTACCTCCTCTTACTTCTTCGTAATGAACACCATATTCTTTGGAAGCTTGAATTTCAAGTCAATGGCCCCTACTGTGGGCTTGTTCCATAAGAATAGGGTTCATCTTCTGAATAATAATAATAATAATAATAATAATAATAATAATAATAATAATAATAATAATACTCATGTGATAAAAACATGCATAATACGCTCAAAACTTATAGTTAAGGAATGACTAAAATCCAGTCACTCCGTAGAAAAGAATCTTGCGCCCATCGCCGTTCAAAAAGGGAAACTTACAGGCGTATAACGACAATAATGCCCCCTCGCCATTCCAAAAGACAACCTATAATAGGCCTATAGCGACAACAAAACTCCACGAGTCACTCACCTTCCTGATAACACTCTGCTGAACTCCACCATTTTTGGGCTCGCCAGACTGCCCGGAGGCCTCAGTCTCCGTCTCGCCCCCCTCAGGCTTCGCGGCGGCTGAAGGAGTCGCTTCCATATCGTTTAGCGAGAGCACTTCGAATGCCTTAATTCGCCTAAAACACTCCTTTATATAGACACTCCGTCGGTAGGCCGGGCTGGCCTCTGATTGGCCCGTAGCGACGAGAAAGATATTTGGCAGCTCCTCGGGTAATGAATGATTCGTCGACCGTGCCCAAATCTCGTCCCTGATTGGCTCCGCTTGACCTACGAGGGGGTGTTTTGGGGGTGGGTTAGGTGTGGGCGAAAGAAGGTGGGGAGGGGAGGAGGGCATTTGGGCCTACGGAGAATCATCCCTGGACTTTCTCTCGCTTCTCTTTTTATTTCACCCGAGAAGTGTCCTTCAGGGCTTTAAATGTCCGCTTTATCGATTTATCTTTCAGAATAAAAATGAACTTTATATATACATATATATATATATATGTATATATATACACATTGTATATATATATATATATATATATATATATATATATATATATATATATATATATATATATATATATATATCTACTGTATATACACTGTGTGCAACTGTAGAATTAATAACCATATCTGATACATTAACCTTATAAAGTATGGTATACGAAACAAAAAGACACACACAAAAAACGTAAATATTCCCTCAAGGGTTACATTTAGTAATGAGGCAATATAAGAACTACCCAACATTTTAATTAAAACATGGGTACAGTGTCCTATATTAATAACAAAGATGACACCTGAAAGGGCAAGAATAAAGGTCTAAATGGACTCGCTGCTCAATCTTTTTGGTATGTCTCATAATAATTTCGTTATCTCAGACGTTACTGGACTTTATAGCATTGAGTTTACCTATCGTAAAAAAAGTTTTGAGTTTTAGACCCAATAATTGCGTTATCTCTAGGGACTGTATGGCATCGGGTTTACCTATCGTAAAAAAAAGTTTTAAGTTTTAGACCCAATAATTGCGTTATCTCAAACGTTGCTGGACTCCATGACATTGGGTTTACATATCTTATAAAAAGAGTTTTAAGTTTTAAACCCACGAATAAAAAATTCATCACCAAAAGGAACGCTATGTAAAAGCATGCCATAAATAAATGGAAATACGTAGGTGGAATTGAAGGCATTATTGCAGAGGCCATAGTAATTTAAATGTAACATTACAAATTTTCTATTCTTCAAAGTTAGAAAACAAATTGAGAAAAGGGCCAGCAGAATGTTTCTTTACAGGTAAAGTATATATAAAAATAAGAAGCTTTTAGGTTTGTGCATTTTAGTATTTACAATATACAATATGTTAAATGTCAAAAAACCACGTTTACCGTGATCAACACCGTTTTCAACATTTTATTGTTAGTCAGCCTACGGCTGGGGAATAAATGTAGAATTTAATTTCAATTTCTTTAATGGAAAATATCTTTTTGATGCTTATTACAATCTAACCGTACCTAACGAGGTTCTCTTAATTACAGAAATGAATTCTAAAATTACCTCCGTTTTGGTATTTACTGGAAGCAGACTTTTCTCATAGATATGGCATCTAATGGTCTTGTTTACTAAAAACGTATAGATTCGTATGTGATAGCCGCTATGTCCTCTTTCACTTCCCGATTTCCTTGTAGCTTTTCAATACTCTCTCCCCTGCAAGCCTTGGATCTTCCTCATAAATGTTTTCTACGTATCTACAAAGTTAGATGACAATGGTTGATGAACTGCTACACAATTTCTGTACGAGATATAGGAGAGATATAGGGATAGGGAAGATAATGAAACGTGGAAAGGAGGAGGTTTGCTGAAATTGCAACGATCATAATGGATAGTGAAGCGAAACTGCAGAAGATGGTGAAAATTTTCAGCGTCTTTGGTTACCTATAGAGACAGTGACCGTAGAATGATCAGATAGATGCGATCACGTGTTCGCCAGAATGGAGGAGAAAGGGAATGTAGGCTTGACAATGTTTATGACATAATTATCTGTTATTGACAGAAAGTGGCCAGTGAGAAGTACGATGATTCCATAGAAGCTGAAAGACAAATATTTTGTGTCATGACTTGTCATTAAATCAGACTCATTTTATGGATAGAAGGTTGCTGTGGGCTATCTTTCTCTTATTACCTGTATTTCGACAGTCAATTCTCACTCTTGCAAGATTTTAATTAGCTCTTTGAACTATGCTCATTAAGCCTTGTAATGATGGTCAGCGGTGAATTGATGTTTCTCTGCAAACGGAGGTAATTAATACGTTTCTCACTGGAGCCATTCTGCATACACGGCAATATTCAGGACAGTTATGTTGCTTTTAAAAACAAAGGTTATATGAGAAATCTAAGTTATGAATTAATATTAATATATATATATATAAATATATATACATATATATATTTATACATATATATAAATATATATATATATATAAATATATATACATATATATATTTATACATATATATAAATATATATATATATATATATATATATATATATATATATATATATATATATATATATATATATATATATATATATATATATATATATATATATATAAATAAATGTGTGTGCGTGTGGTGGGGAGACGTTATAAATCGACAGTTTCTTACATACAAGCAAATCATTTATGAAAATGAGATTTCAACCTTAATACCCGGTGAGAAGGAAACAAACTGAATTCTAAAAAAAAAAAAAGAAAAGGCATTTTCCTTAGAAACGAAAACATTACATGAAAATAGATACCGGAATATTTCAGTATAACAAGAGATCTTATTCAAAGGTGGCAGGACATTTATAAACACATGGAAATAAAAGAAAAAATAGTTTTTGAAAGGAATTAAATTCTTGCAATAAATTCTAAACGAACAGGTTTCTCGCCTAGCAACTGCCCCTCCATTGCCTTCTTGAAAAGCCATGACTCCATCCCTTAAGGTAGAGAGAGAGAGAGAGAGAGAGAGAGAGAGAGAGAGAGAGAGAGAGAGAGAGAGAGAGAACCTGTTCGTATTCACACTCACACACACACAGACACACAAACACACGAACTCACTCAGGCACACATACACGCGCGCACAAACACAGGCGCACGAGGAGTTCACTCAGTTGAGAATAGTCTCCCTCTCCACACACACACAAACACACACACATCTATACACACACACATGTATACCCACCCATAAAAAACACAGACAGATCTTCCACGCACTTCTGATATACATAGAAAATATTATTTGAATGATTTGAAAGGCTCTTCTGTATCTTTGATTAAAAAATTTTAAAAGATCTATCATCATGATCAATCGATTGTTTTTTTTTTTTTTTTTGTCCCAAAGATAACTTTAAAATAATTTTGATTTTAACTAAATAAGGCCTTTCGTAATTTAATATCGACTTTTTATGGTATTACAGTATAAATGCTTCCCGAGGTACAAACCAAAGATTAGAATGTATGAGAGTAAAAGAATTTATATCCATCTCCATGCAAACATAGACGATGTCAGACGAGATATTCAAAATGGTCAGACGGTTTTGATGCTCCAAAAGTTTACAATCACTTCTAACAAAGTGAATTAATATAAATTCATTCATGAACTTGCCAGGTAACATAAACCAGAGTTTTATATTTTCTGTGAAAATCGTCTCCATTTATTTATTCATTCGACAATCTCAAGAATTTACCCTCGCCGTAAATTGGGTGCTTCTCTGAACGTTGTAAAAAGAAATTCTTCTGGTGCCGGTAACCATTACGATAAACTGCTCTCCTCTCTCTCTCTCTCTCTCTCTCTCTCTCTCTCTCTCTCTCTTGTAAGGCGATAGGCCTACCGGCTAGGGACTTGTGGCAAGGTTAAATCCCGCCTAATGAACAAAAAGGTAAGTTGACTTTTTTTTTTTTTAACTCAAGTTTTCGGTACTTGATGACAAAAAGTAACTGGATGTAACTTCTTATTTTTATAACACAAATTTCGAGGATTATTCTCTCTAGTTTTATTCTAATACGTTAATTAATTGCAGTACTAATGATTATATATATATATATATATATATATATATATATATATATGTGTGTGTGTGTGTGTGTGTGTTATCTATATATATATATATATATATATATATATATATATATATATATATATATATATATATATATATATATATATATATATATATATATGAAATATAAAAGTACTATGTTGTACTTGTTGTACTTAGCATAAATGTATCTATATTTATGTATGTGTGTGTATGTGTAGATAGAAGCCTTTTAGGCAAGTGAAGCAACAGAGTGAAATATTTTTCGCACTTATTTTAAATCATCCTCAAACAAACTAGAGGAAATAGATTGCTAAGAAGAGGTAATTTAAAAAAAAAAAAAAAGAAGAATCTAAAACCATTTTATGGAAAGTCGTTACATTCAAGGTTGGTCTTAGAATGTGGAATATCTGTCCTGGATTAACCTATAGCTGCTGGATTAACCAAGGGGAGGTTGAGTACGTATTAAGAATTGCTGATAATCCTTAGCTTCCCTTTTTAAATCTCCTACGAATATCTTGTACAGGATGAGTCAAGGGCATATAGACCTTTATTTCAATCAATTTTATTTTTATTTCTTTATTAATCAAGATTCTAAGAAGTTCATAACGTCTTGTTATCTGACGACTGTGGAACAAAAAATTTTATGCGATTTTAGTTTTCTGTAAAAGAAAACTATTGAGATGGCTATTT
>NC_089783.1:38099124-38184124 GCF_040412425.1 Macrobrachium rosenbergii | reverse complement strand
GAAGCTGCGACACGTTTGGGATCGTCTAACAACAGGGAGACCGTATGTTAGTGTGGCAGCTAAAAAAGGCATCCTGGCGACGTACTATGGAAAACTGTCCATGGATAAGCGGATGCAGCGACTGTGGGAGTAGACTGTGGGAGTACTCAACCAACACCACCCCCCCCCACACTTTTTTTCCTGAACTGGTCACATTAGAAAGAATATTGCATTAAAGCTCAGATAGAAATATTGAAACTAAGACAAACAGAGATGACCCAAGAAGATTTAAAATTAAAGCACACATGTGCGAAATGTAATGTAAACAAGTGGTGCGTAAACTACAAAGAGTCTCAGTGTCTGTCTCTCCTATCAGCAAGAGCAAGAGATTGCTAAGCTGAGGAGGGAAGTAGATGAAATATCAAAGGAACTAAAGGAGCTGACAAATAATAAACTCGAAGGCAAGAGAAGAGAAGACATGATGGAAAAGGAAAGTGGAGACCTAAGAAGAGAAGTGATAGACCTTAGGAGAGAGAAACATGAAATAAACAACGACATAGTAGAAAGCGGAAAGAGTATGGTGGAAATTAGAACACAATTAGTTAAGACCAGAACCATAAATGAAACAGAAACAAGCACCAGACTAGGTACAAAGAAAGAAACTTTCAAGCAAAAAAATGATGAATTCAAGAGAGCTGTTGGTAGAAGAGGAATAAACACATCAAATAGATATGCTTTGCTGTCAGAATTAGAAGAGGAAACAACCTTAATTGGAGACTCGTTGGTAAAAGAACAGGGGCCAAATTTTGTGGCGAAAAATAAAAATACGAGAAAAGTTCTTTCCTACCCAGGTGCAGAAACAAAGATAACCGAGGTAGTGAAGAAAATCAAAGTGAAAAGTAGAAAAGTGCAATCATAGAGCAAGGAGGAGGAAACGACTTATTTCTAAAAGATGGAAGAACTGGCCAGACAGAAGGTCTTGTAGCCTACCTAAGGAATGTTGTAGAAAGCATCCGTGATAAAACTGATAACGGCATTCTTGTAGGACTTCTGCCCAGAACCAATGTAAACCACTACTCCCTCAGCAAGGCAGTTGGAATTAGTTACAGACTGGAGCGAATATGGCAGGAAAAAGGTGTTAGGTTTTTAAACTTTTGGGACAGATTTATAGAAAAAAAAAGACTACATAAAAGAGATGGAACTCACTTGAATTTGTAAGGAGCAAAATTACTAGGAAACCTTCTTAACGAAAACTTCTTGTAAAACCTCAGCGAACTGAACATTCAAGGGGAGAAGTCGGAAAGGTCCTAGAATTTGGTTAATAATAGCACTGCAGGAAACAGTGAAAATAAGGGAAACGAATAAAGCCACCGAGGACAAAAGGGAAGATAGAAAAGTCCATCAGAGTGGCGCAGTTTAATGCACAATCTATTCGTAACAAATTAGATCTCTTCAAAGCATTGATAGTAAGTGAAGAACTAGATATAATAGGTATCACAGAAACATGGATACAAGAGGCAACAAGAGACTTTGTAGGAGAGTACCAAATAGCAGGATATAAATTGTTCAAAAAAGATACTCAATAAAAAGGTGGAGGCGTTATGTTATATGTCAAGGACCAGCTTAGTACAATAGAGTGTAAAATTACAACCACGCAAGAAGTAATTGGCATTAAAATAAGCAGTTTAGGGAAGAAGCTAACTCTAATACTAGTGTACAGACCTCCCAACCAACCACAGATGTCTGACGAAGAGCTGTATGCATTACTAGGATAAGAAATAAACAACAAACTCTGCATAATGACGGGAGATTTCAATGCAGCAGTACATTGGGCCACTGTGACCTCCACATCAAACTTAGAGGGAAAGAGACTTTTAGAATTTGTCAAAAATGAATTCCTCCACCAATGGGTTGACAAACCTACTAGAGGAGACAACATACTAGACATCGCCTTATCAACAGAAGATAACCTAGTGTCTGACCTTTCAGTAGGTGCAAATCTAGGCAAAATCGACCATAAAATTATTGCATTTCATATCACTATTCGCCATAAAAAAAAAAAAAGATACTAAAGAGATTAGACTACCGTCGAGGAGACCTAAAAAAACTAAAGGAGTATGTAAAAAACCTAGAGTACGACAAGAACACAAACATAGATAATTACTGGGAAGCCTTTCTAGAAGAATACACAGAAAAACTCTCCAGATGTATACCATTAAAGCAAACACAGACAAACGGCAACCCTCAGCCTAAGTGGTTCAACAGAGAAATTAAAAATAAAATAAGAGAAAGACAGATTGCACAAATCAATGAATCCACACCCAACACCAGAAGAAGCAAACAGGCATAAAGAACTCTATAGAATGATGGACAAATTAGTAAGAAATGAAAGGATAAATGAGGATAGGAGAGTTGCATCAGTTTGTAAGGAAAACCCAAAAGAATTCTTTGCGCATGTTAATAGTAGGAAGCCAATAAAAAATAACATAGGTCCCTTAAGAGACAATAGAGGAAACCTAGTGAACTCAGACTCAGAAAAAGCGGATTTATTGAATAAGTTTTTTACTGGTGTTTTCACAATTGAAGACACTACTTCAAACCCTGAACCAGCTATTAAATATAAAGGGGCAGAACCACTTGACAAAATAATATTTACAGAAGAAGGAGTTAAAAACAAAATAGAAAAACTAAACAAGTTCGAATCTCCTGGCCCGGATGGGATTCATCCAAGAGAAATTAAAGAGTTAAAAAGGAGATAGTTCCTCACCTATATAAATTTTAAAGAAAAACTGCAGAACAACGAAAGACACCAAAAGACTGGAAACTAGGTAATGTGCCCCCAGTATGCAAAAAAGGTCCAAGAGAAGAGCCAGGAAATTATAGACCAATCTATCTAACGTGAGTCCCGTGCAAGATTTTTGAGTCCATAATTGCAGATCAAATTGTGGATCACATTGATAGAAACAACCTGTTGTTAAACAGTCAACACGTCTTCAGAAAAACTGATCCTACTTATCAAACATTTCGGAGTTTTTTCATAACATGCTTGGTGTTTACGACAGTAGTAGATCAATAGATATACTCTACTTGGATTTCCAAATGGCCTTTGACAAAGTTCCACACACAAGAAACTAATGACAAAAATTAGAGCTTTAGGAATTGTAGGAGAAATAGCAGACTGGATTAAAGACTGGATAACTAATAGAAAAGAGTCGTAATAAACGGTGAAGAATCAGAATGGGCAGATGTGACAAGCGGAGTTCCTCAGGGTTCTGTCCTTAGCCCACTCTTGTTTTTTATTTACATTAATGACACTGATGTAGGCTTAACTAGCATGATAGCCAAGTTTGCAGATGACACCAAACTAGGTGTAAATGCAACAGACCCAGATACATTGAAAGGTTTAAGAAATGATCTAAGGAAAATAGGAGAGTGGTCAAAAAGATGGCAAATGCCTTTTAACTTGGATAAGTGTAAAGTGTTACAAACAGGAACAAACAACCCTCTTGCCGACTACGGTACATGCTGCTTGGGAAAGACATAAATAGTGTAGAACAAGAAGAGGACCTTGGAGTCATTATTACCAAGGACTTAAAATCCACAAAACAGTGTATAAAAGCTGAAAAGAAGGCTCAGAAACTAGTGGGATACATAAAGAGGCAGTTCAAATACAGAAACAAGGAAACGGTGCTGCAGCTCTACACATCCATAGTTAGACCTCATCTTGAATAGTTTTGGTCACCAACACTAAGAAAGGACATAATTAGACTAGAAGGGGTACGAGCAAGAGCCACAAAGTTAATTCCATACACCAGGCAAATAGGTTACCAAAGACGACTAGAGAGCCTGAACATGTATGGCTTAGAAACACGACGATTGCGAGGACAACTCATAGAAACATTCAAAATACTGAAAGGCATAACAAAAGTGGACAGTAACCTCTTCACATTAAACGAAAACCAGACGAGAAATAATGGATGGAACTAGAACTGAAAGAGATACAACACATCTCATTTTGGGAACTTCTTCACATACAAGATATATGACACATGGAATACACTGTCACCAGAAGTTGTAAACAGCAACAGTGTGGAAGATTTTAAATGAAAGCTAGACAAAATCATTAGAACTGTGAATGAACAGTAAAACCTGCTCCTAGAGGTAAGTGAGCACATGATGTCTCCTCGAATGGACTAATAAGTCTTTGAGACATCCTAACCCTTGTAACTCCTTGTAAGTCTCTCTCTCTCTCTCTCTCTCTCTCTCTCTCTCTCTCTCTCTCTCTCTCTCTCTCTCTCTCTGTAATAACCTTTTTCAGTTGAATACAGTATTTGACTCTCTCTCTCTCTCTCTCTCTTCTTGGTACTTGGGAGCAAAGTCAACACACTGAATTAAAAGCCCATAGTTTGGGATTCTAAGGAATCATATTCCAAGGTAGAGGAGTTGCTGTTGTTGTTTTTGATTAAGTTGGCTTTATGCCAGCACGGGCTCTTGCTCATAGAGCAGCCAGTAAGTAATTTTTTGATGAGTAGGTGAAATAAGGATGTGTACCTGAACTCTTTTGTTATAATTTATGGATATACCAGTGAAAGTAGAGGAGTTACCTGCCCAGTGGAGGTTTGTGAACTCCACAGAATAGAAAATTTCCCTAAATGACCAAAATGCAATTTCAAAATCCTTTTATTTCAAACGTATCTCGTGGTTAAAGCAGGCTTAGTTTTTTTTTAATTAATCAGTTTCTGTCTCACCCTCATTCCTTAGTATGGTAAATGAGGCAGAATAACGCGAAGGAATTAAAACAGTCTCTAACCGGCACTAGCCTTTGATGATGAATAACAAAATTAAAGTATACATTTGCGTACAGAGATCATCAGGACGTCGACATTTCATTTCGAAATTTCATATGTGAAATCATAAAACATCAGAGTGAAGATAATTAAATTTCCTTTGCATCTAATTAGTTCGTCCGCGTCCTAATTAAAATGTGAAAACTTGCAAGTTTATAAATACAATTTATAAAGGTGTATGAAAACGATTGCTAACTACCGGCAAATTTAATTTTGGTCCAAATATCCCCACCCACCGAGTCTCTCTCTCTTTTTTGTCAGAAAAAGGAGGCATGAACTCTGAAAGCTATATTTCAATTTTCCGTGGATCTTGACACATCCATCCATGAACTAATTTGGTTTCGGAGTTTTGTAGCTTCATTACTCTCTGCTTTTATGGTTTTATGTTTCCCTGTAATTTCATTTCCGTCTCAACAAGTTTTTACTCTGATGGTCTGACATTTTCCAACCCGGATTTTTTTTAACCTGGCTGATGAGAATTCATATTTACTCTCGCTCTTTCGTTTTTTTTTTTTTTTTTTTCTTTTTGCATTACTGCATCCCATTATAGAGGTTTATTTACTCCGTAGAGCCTAGGTCCTTGTTCTATATTCAGCAATTTAGGTCCATTTGGTTTTTCATCCTCATTTTAAACGCCAGCGGATGCTGTTTTATTTTGCTTTTTAATGTCAGAAGCTTCGCATGTTAGTTTCTTCCGGTAAGCCCATATCTGCTTACATTTTTTGAGTATGAAAATTAACGCTGGTCCTTTTTTTCTCTCTACTGTACAGCACAACATTTTAGTTATTGTATTTTGAATTATCTTTTTCTCCTCTCTGTGTTTCCTTGGTTTTGATACTGGTTCATTACACGAATAGGTTTCAGTTGCTTCTTACAGCTTTCAATTACTTTGCTTAGAAAACATTTTGTTCAGAATACATATTGTTCTGATTTGCATTAGAAGGTACATGGTTTCAATTATCAAGATAAACAAGGGTAACTCTGTTGAAATGAATTTCGTCAGAATTCATCCTTTTTCTTTGCTTTTCCAGAATCTAATAACGTCATGTGTGTGTTTTTCCTTCAATTTTCTGTATCAACTAATCTTTCTTTCACTTTATAATGAAACCCCTTTATTCCCTAATAAAATGAAAACGGTGGTTTTTACGAGGATAAAAGGTTGCATTGTTCGTTGTGCGAGCAGAACTAAAAAATGGAACAAAACCGTACAAAAATAGCAGCTATGTTTATCTGGCAAACGTTAACAGAACGGCAACATTTTAAAGATATCTTTGCCAGAAGCGTCAACCGGAAATTTCTGCAAAATAACTTGCTTTTTTTCTAGTGCTGTCAAATCATTTTTTGTCCTGAACGTTACATTAGCCAGGAAAATATCACTGAACATAACAATAACTGCAAGAGAAAGATTTGCATTCCAGCAAAAGGTCAGATATATTGTGTGTTTTCTCTCAGAGAAGCGAATTCTAGGTGACTCGTACAATTAACCAAAAAGAATATTGCATCAGAAATCCTTTCACTGTCGTCAAAAGTCTTCTTTGATTTTCATCGACGCTCAGTATGAACAGCTTTTGAAAACTCTTTATTTAAAAACTTTAAATCTTCTTTCAAAAGGATGGTAATTTCACCTGCATGCAACTTTGGCTGTTGTGTAATGTTATTCATGTGAGGTGGTTCATGCTATTTAGATGTGGAATTTTATCAAATACCATAAAAGCCGGTTTGCAAAGCCGCTGAGAATCAAATAATATCACAATAAAAGGATACACATGCATTAATCATCCAGCTTCCCTGGTGGGTAGCATCAATATATCCATGAACTTTACCAGTGGATAGAAAATTAATTTCATTTTATATATATATATATATATATATATATATATATATATATATATATATATATATATATATATATATACATACATACATATAAATATATCAATTTTTAATATGTATATATGCTATATATATATATATATATATATATATATATATATATATATATATATATATATATATATATATATATATATATATATATATATATATATATATATATATATATATATATATATATATATATATATATATATATATATATATATATATATATATATATATATATATATATATTGTCACGAAGTGTTCCAAGTACTGGTTATTACACAGCTAATCACAGAATTCAAAAATCTACCTCCCTCCAGCCAGAAATCTGAACTCTCATAACAATAAAAATTACGACTGAGTACTCTAAAGGTAAGTGATCCCTTAAAAAGCTTATTAATCACGTGAAAAATCAAACAAGTGTGTGAGGTATCAACAATTAAACAAGAAGTATACTAGAGCAAAAGGGTATCACTCCATTAAACAACTTTAACTGTTTCCCTGGTTTTAATTCACTTCAGCAAAACTAAAGGAACAAAACATGTTTATTACTTTGCCTTATGCACATAATTAATCCTATTCACTGGTGGTCAATGAAATGAAACACTGTTTTTTTTTAAATTTTAAATAAAAAATTTATTTTCAAATTCAAAATTTATAATTAGAATTCACAATCTGAATAAATTTACTATTACTTGAAAACAACACAAAATTTAATTAGTTCTTGAGTTAAATTATTAAACAAAGCTAAATCACAAAAACTTTATCAAGAAATAAATTAATCATGCAAAATTTAAACTATTAAGAATTATTCAAGATTTGAAAATAAAATCTAACTAAATGAAAATTAAATCAAGTATGCAATATTAGATTATCAAGAAATATTTAAAATGCTAAGTAAATAAATAAATGTTAAATCACCAATATATAAACTGTGAAAAGTTAAGAGATTTGCAAACACAAGAACACATAAAAATACACAAAAGATTTACCAAAATTTCTTAATATACCTTATTATACCATGGTAGTAATAGGTAAAATTCACTTTACCTTACACAAGCTTGTGAAAAATGTCGTAAAATCTACTCGAAATGCAGCTGCCCAAGATTCACAAAACACACTTCTGATAGGCGCCATTGCACACTTTTCCTACATTCAGATCTCAAAAGCTAAAATAAATACCGGTGAGCACACAAATATTTTACGTTAATAATTTCTCTCTTTTTAATAAAGAGAGAGAGAGAGAGAGAGAGAGAGAGAGAGAGAGAGAGAGAGAGAGAGAGAGAGAGAGCAAGAGGGAACCACGCGGATGGTCTCTGAAATCAGAATGAGCAAACTTTTAGATTCCAGTTAGAAATGAAGCAATCAGACAATCAGATGACATCACTTCTTGAGCAAAATGTTTAGGGGCCGAAACTAACGCGTTAGAGCAATACATGATCAGAGCAATGCAATCTTACAAAAATGACGTAATCAACTGAGACATGTGCATTTACTCTCAAAAAGGCATACATGACTCGAGCAGAAAATTGTATGGGACGAAGCTCTTAATGAAATCTTAACACGATCAAAACAGACTGCAGCTGGTTAATCATGAATGGCATGTTTTTCAAACAAGATGAAGAACCAAAGTTGGTTTTCAGAACAGTACATGAAACACTGCGAAATCATTAGTCTTTTTCTCGTATGAGACAAAACCTTAAATGACTCGAATCCTACTCTCTTGCTTGTCAAAGCGTTATCTTTTGCGATGATAACTGAATCATAACATGATATACGAAATCACGAGTACAGAACACATGTTGCTGAGAGACAATATGCGCGATCGCATACGATGTTATTATTAAAACATATTGTTAAATCTGAATTATGCTGTTAATTTATCTAAATCACGAACTCTTTTGAGATCTGACATCACACTACCTACGATATTTCAACAATTATCATCATTACACATAATACATTATAACTAGAATAGTAAATATATCAAAATCATGGAAAGATATACATATTACAAGGCAATAGCCTATCATGAAAATATGTATATAGTTAAATCAACTTGAATAATAATGCATCACAGTTGCTTCAACTGCAATGAATTAATGAGCTGCTTCTTTGTTATAATTCAGTTTTCTTATTATAATTAATGAATATTTAATTTAACTAATAACTTCTTCGAAGGTTTCTCTCCACCAGGATAAAGTAATTATAAGACAATTGTGTTTACCAATGAAATCAGGAAAGCTTAATATATATATATATATTATATATATATATATATATATATATATATATATATATATATATATATATATATATTTACACTCACAGAAGTTGAAAGTCTTTGTTCCTGATATTCATCAATGACGTAGGCCTGTAATCTATTGGAAAATGTTTCTGTTTGAACAAGCGTGTTGTCAGAAGCATGTTTAAATGACAATTGTTTACATTTTTTACCATGAAAGTTCTATCAGTACCTTCAGGTTCTCTGCAACAATGTTTTATTTCTTTAAATCCTGAGGAGATATATCTAATTTTTACGTAGGTCGAAGCGATTCTTATTTCATACGTGAAATTTTCTCTGAGTAAGGAAAATTGTTTTATTGAAATATTCCTATTAGCAAAATTATGGGGAAGAGAAAGTAGAAAAAATGTAAAGAATTATATATATTTTTTTACTTTCTCGACTCGAGAGAAAACTTCCCTGAAGTTTCTTACGCACTTCCTATAAAACAGGATACAGACGCTAATTGATGTTAAAGGGAGAGAGAGAGAGAGAGAGAGAGAGAGAGAGAGAGAGAGAGAGAGAGAGAGAGAGAGAGAGAGAGAGAGAGAGAGAGAGAATACTGAACATTAAGGATGACGGTAAAGCTACAGGTTCAAGATGACGTGATATAACTATATTTTTATAGTCTCTCGAAGAAACAGGAGAGAAAGAGAGGAGAAAGGGAAATATGTCAAGGGATTGACGAAAGCTGGAGGACTGACAATCTGAAGTAATCGGTCATTCTCGCAGCCTTTTCTGTAGTAAAAAGACTTTTATTTATATATGATATATAACAGCCTTCCCTCCTATTCTCATGCCAGGTGTTAAATGTGGCTGACGATAGTTGTAGTAAATATAAGTTTCGTCTCTATAACCTGATGGTTTTTCGTATCCCTTTATAGAATATAGAATATATAAGACAAAAATTTCTATCGAAATTATTTTATATTTTAGAAATTAAGATATATATATATATATATATATATATATATATATATATATATATATATATATATATATATATATATATATATATATATATATATATATATATATATATATATATACAGTATATATATATAACTTCTAAAATTGCACAGGTTTTCGCCACTAACCAGCAAAATCCGAAAAAAGTTTCATGTACAGTAAAACCATTACCCCTCGCGCTTTAGACTACTTAGGGACTGATTTCTTTTAGCTTATCATCAGATTTCCTCTACTCTTCCTGGAAGCGGAAGGCAAGCAAACACATTTGATAACAGCAACGATGCAGATAAATTAAGACCAAAATAACGAAGCAATTAACTTGAAATGGTTTGCCCGTGAAAACTTTGTTCGTAGTAGCGGTTGTTTGTAGCGAGGTCATGAAGTCATTATTACCTCAGAGCTGCCTTTGCAAAAACAATGCCTTAACTTGTTCTAAAGTAATATTCAAGACAGAGTGAGAAGTTCTCGACTATAAACGATGACAGTAACTGTGATTGTAAGATTTGATTTTATGCAGTCTTCCAAAAGGAATGGAATAAAATGGAATATAGAGTTAAGGCCAAAGGCCAAGCACTGGGGACCTATGAAGTCATTCAGCACTGGAAAGGAAATTGAGAGTAGGTAGGTTTGAAAGGTGTAACTGGAGGAAAACCTCGCAGTTGCACTATGCAATAATTTTTAGGAGAGTTTGGCTGGCAAGATGGGAGTAAGATGATATGAATGGAGGTACAGTAAAAGGAATGAAAGGGGTTGCAGCTAGGGGCCGAAGGGACACTGCAAAG
Organism: Macrobrachium rosenbergii; assembly: GCF_040412425.1. NCBI lineage: Eukaryota > Metazoa > Arthropoda > Malacostraca > Decapoda > Palaemonidae > Macrobrachium > Macrobrachium rosenbergii. Next base: position 38,173,382 of record NC_089783.1, on the reverse strand, counting down.
AACCTTTAGTAATGCCTACAGTGCACCACGTGAGGTGCACTGACGGCACTGCTCTCCTACGGGGAGTCTTCCAAAAGGAAGCTAACAATAACCAGAGGTGTTCCACTAGTCAGTATTAGTCTCATGACTTTGCGTGTTAATTTGATTTTTAAAGTCTCAATATCGTTTGAATCCTTGAATCTTAGTAACGTAAATGTCTGAATCCCTTCCCCCTTAATTTCTAGGGGGTGTACTTGTGTCTTTTTTCTTTATTCTGTAGACAGTTATTTATCTCCTATCATCAAACATTGTTTGGTTTAGTCTGAAACATAGCTTGTGAAGAGAAACCCCAGGTATGAGAACAACCTTCACCTTCAGAAATTTCAATAACTGTCATAATGAAAAGAAATTCAATAGCAAGTGAACGTCCTTGTTCTTTGGAATAGAAGAGAATAGAATAGAATATAGATTTTGGCCAAAAGCCAAGTGCTGGGACCTGTGAGGTCATTCAGCGCTGAAAGGGAAATTGAAAGTAAGAAAGTTGTAAAGGTGTAACAGGAGGAAAACCCCGCAGTTGCACCCTGAAACAGTTGTTAGGAGAGGGTGGAAAATAAGAGGGAAGAAAGACAATATGAACGGAGGTACAGCAAAAGGAACGAAATGGGTTGCGGCCAGGGGCCGAAGGGACGCTGCAAAGAACCTTAAGTAATGCCTACAGTACACTGCATGAGGTGCAGTGATGGCACTGCTTATTCTTTAGAGGTGGACGGGAAATCCAAGGTTGTCTGACGCATAGTAGGCAAATGTTAGTAGTGGAGATATGCTGCCTTTGTTATTGGAAAGCTGAATGGAGGATAAACAGATGAGAAGATAGTGTATTTGTGAAAAGATAAACTGGACTGAACAGCGGGCCCCCTGTTCAAATACTCTCTCATGATTAGATGTGACATTTCTAGGACAAACAAGAGGAGCGTTGTGGGGCAAAGATGAGTTTGGCGTGGGGGTATGAATCATCTGGAAAATTACTTGTATCAGAAGAATTAGAATGGAGAATAAGATATATGAGAATGGAACTCAATGGAACATGGAACATCCCCTAGGTATTGCCAAGAAAACCTAGCCCTGTACTAGACTGACAGATGATAGCAAAAGATATATTTTATAGAGTCAGCCAAAAGGAAAAATATTTAAGACGCTTAATAACGGGAGAAATGAATACTGTTCAGGGATTTGGGGGTATATTTTAGAATAAAAGGGGCTGATTAAACGTATGTAAACTGTAGGAAGAAAATGTGAAAAATGTGAAAATCTGAGCAACGCAAAAGGCACAGGAAACAATAAAAAGATTTTGCCAGCCAAGTCCTGACAATTACGTCATCACTTTCAGTCTAAGCATGAGTCCTCCTTGTTGGTAAACAAACAGGGAGATCCGTAGGGGGATAATGCCGTCAGTGCACCTCACGAAGTACACTGTAGGCGTTACTTAAGGGTCTTTGCAGCGTCCCTTCGTCCCCTAGCTACAACCTCTTTCTGTCTTTAACTGTACCTCCGCTCATATTCTCTTCCGTCCAACTGCCTTTCCACCCTCTCTAACAATTGTTTCAAAGAGCAAGTGCGAGGTTTTCCTCCTGTTACCTCTTTCAAACCTTCCTACTGTCAATTTCCCTTTCAGCGCTGATTGACCTCATAGGTCCCAGCGCTAGGCCTTTGGCCTAAATTCTATACTCTATTCTATTGTGCGGAGACACTGATGAAAATTAGATGGAAAGGGATAACATTAGATATAATTATCAAGGGCTTCGGAACCGATATAATAAGAAGGGACTGAGAAAAGAGAGAGACAAAGTGAGTGTCCTCAGTGAGACAAAGTGAGTGTCCTCAGTAGAATGGAAAGCTATAAGTTCGGCTGGAAGAAAGAAATTGCAAATGTTTGTTTTACAGTTGTCTGAAGTTATTCGGTAAATCACTGGAAGTTATTTACAGGGTATGAAGATGAGGATATGAAATGTCCTCGTATATGAGGGATACTTTCTATTCCGAGGTAAGGAATTGAAGTGTTCTTAGCAAACTAGAAAGGAAAATCATGAGAAACAGGAAGTCATTTAGAATCCCCATCGAGAGAGAGAGAGAGAGAGAGAGAGAGAGAGAGAGAGAGAGAGAGAGAGAGAGAGAGAGAGAGAGAGAGAAAATTTAACTTAGCCTTACTATACCCGTGAAAATAAATCGATTTCTAAAGCGATAAATTTTTATGCATCTCTAACACTTTGCTGTTATACTGTTATGAGGTACAGTAATAATAATAATAATAATAATAATAATAATAATAATAATAATAATAATAATAATAATAATAATAATAATTTATTGTTATTATTATTATTATTATTATTATTATTATTATTATTATTATTATTAAAGTGACGTACAAAGTGATGTACAATGAATTCCTCCAAAAACCGTCAGAACTTAAATAGGACAAGTGAATGTATCCTAAGTTTATCCAAATATATATATATATATATATATATATATATATATATATATATATATATATATATATATATATATATATATATTGGTGTCTGAAAGTGACGTACAGTCGATGAATTCCTCCAAAACTGTCAGAACCTAAATAGGACAAGTGAATGTATCCTAAGCTATCCCAATATATATATATATATATATATATATATATATATATATATATATATATATATATATATATATATATATATATATATATATATATATATATATATATATATATATATATATATATATATTGGGATAACTTAGATACATTCACTTGTCCTATTTAAGTTCTGACGGTTTTTGAGGAAATCACATCGATTGTACGTTGAAAAGAATGCCAATCTGTATGCTGTTGAGCCATTATTTTTAATAAAATTTGCCTCAAAGACGGCCTTTTTCCAAAATAATAATAATAATAATAATAATAATAATAATAATAATAATAATAATAATAATAATAATAAAACAAAACAAAAAAATTTATATTTCGTCCAACTACCCATCCGCAATCCAAACGTCAACACACGTCCTCCGGCTTGCAAATGCAAGCCTGCAGCTCTTCGGTAATTTATAATAAATAGCATGAATCATCGCTCTTCTGTGATAGTTCATTCACAGAACTGTGTAACGTGGGTGCTGTGGGAACGTCAAATGGGGCCATGTCTGAAATTCAGAGTCAGACATAAATTAAATGTGTTTCTCAAGAGTCCAGTGAATTTTGAGGACGCGAAGTTTCTGTTTTCGAAGTCTGTTACAGGGATCATTGAACATTTTTTTTTATTTTTGTCTTTATCAATCTAAATTTAAATGTTATTCTCATCCATAAAAAGTGTATAGACTTCCACCTCATGAACTTTCATAATTTCTTCTTATTTGCTTTTCTCACTTCCATGAATGAGAATCGCCGTTCTCGAAATCTTTTATAATGATCTGTGAACATTTTTTTTTTTTCTTTAGCTTTATTAATCTAAATATAAATGTTACTCTCATCCAGTAAAAATGTATAAAATGACGCTTCCTGAATTTTCGTAATTCTTCTTTTTTGCTATTCTCACTTCCAAGAATGAGACTAACTTCTTTTTTACATTTGCAGTCAAATTTTCATCCCTTTCTCTCCAGGTTGATCTTACATCCTTTTAATGATCAGATCTAAATCAGGTCCCTCTTTTCATCATAACAACCATCTATATACCGTTCATTTGTGCTCTGTATAATCTAAACATCCTCAGTCTGCTTCTCTATCTGCTCGTTGCTAAAATAATCTCTCTCTCTCTCTCTCTCTCTCTCTCTCTCTCTCTCTCTCTCTCTCTCTCTCTCTCTCTCTCAAATATACATACAATTTTTTTCTTTTGAAATTATGTATTTCCCAGACTCTTGCCCCTGATGTTTTCAGTTTGTACTGTCCTGGTTCCGGATAGAGAATGGAAACCTTAGAAAATACTGAACAAGTTTAAAAATATCTGCAAGAGGAGACAATTGAACACAAGTACAATTTAGTGTAAGGCTTAGATGGATTACTGTTTGTGGAAAAGGGTGGCGAAGAAATGGAAGAATTTGATGTAGATATGTATTTGGAATAAATGTAAAAGATGTTGATTACATGAAATAAATGGTAAGTCACAGAACATGTAAAGATAAAGTAGCAGGGTCTGTTCAGAAGTCGAGGAAGAGACCTGCAGTGTCTATGAAAGCCAAGGTTGGAATGTAAGAAGGAACTGCTCAGTCAACTCTTCTTTATGGAAGTGAAGTGTATGTGTTGAATGCAAGCATAGGCCTGAACCGGTTAAGAGTTGTCTGCACAGCATGCATGGTGTAAGGAGAGATGAATGTGCCAGGTATATAGAAAAAGGTGTAAAAATGTTAGCTTAGGTAAAAGGATGAATCTCTCTACTGAGATGGTTTGGTCATATGGAAAGAATGGAGGGGAGAAAAGCAGCTACGAAATGTTGGGTAGATGGAGAAGAAGAGTTATTGGTAAGGAAAGGCTTTCATGTCCATGAAGAGCAAATGTGTATTAGATATAGTGGTGAATGGCGAATTGTGCGTATATGTGTTTAATGTGCTGTTGATGAGAATACGATGCAAAGGTATAAAATAGATAGTGTTGTGGATTTTTTTAGAGAGTGATCACCCACATCCAACAGTTGCGGTATAAATGAAGCAGTGATCATAACCTTTAGTTCACTGGGGAATTTGCATGTGCAGGTGCAAATGAAATTTGTTATTAGAGTGTATGTGTAGCACATACATATCGAAACAGACATTTGGAATATTTGATTACTGGAAAACGTTAAATATTTATGCAATCAAATTCCTTTTGAAATAATTGAAGAAATTATGTTCCAGGTGTGATCACTGGTATATATATAAACCAAATAACATTAAAATGCTATTCACAAACGGCCCTCCGGAATTCCTGTATTTTACACCGAAATCGAATATTTTTTTTTCATATTTCAAACCATCACATATATTTGGAAAAACTTCATAGATTTGGAACAGGTAAAATGATTAAGCTTGGTTACCGTGATTTTTTTTTTAACTGGACAGATGAACTATTGATGAAAAAAGAATAACATTTTGGTATAAATGTTGAAATTTAAAATTTGTTGACTATGCTGAAATCAGCACCAGATTTCTGTTTAATGACTGTTTTTTCACGCTTCTGAACCCAAATTTGAAAGAAGAGGCTTCAGGTTTGGCTTCAGCTTCTCTTGTTCTTTCATTCGTCCTTATTCTGTCTCTTACTTGTTAGACATTATTTTTTTTTTAAGTCCTTCTAATCTTTCATCATTTTCAGTGGGGATGGGTTAGGTAACCCCATTAGACTGTATGTTTTTTTTTTCTTTGTCCTTACATAGGAAATTAAAGCCTGTCGAAAGTCAGATACATAATTTTGACACTTGAAAAACATGGCTGGCCAAAAGCACTCTAACATAACCTTAGTAACTATTTCTCGCTTCTGGCAATACCTTATACTTTTAATAAAATTTTAAAGTTAGTATCATTATTGTTGCAAAGGCTGCCTATTAATTTAAGACAATATATGCCAACAGTAAAACTGCTTTCGGTATTGAATTTCTGAATTCTAAATCCTACGTCGAAAAATTAAAGTTTTTTTCCTCTGTAGAAGCATTTCGGAAGAAATGTGGAATTTCAACATTCTTTTATGTTCCGTGTCGAGTGTAATTTGAAGATTACAACCTTCAGGATGAATTATATAAAGGCTTTAGGAAAAATCATGCGAGGAAGTCTCAACAAAGAGTAAAGAAAAAAACTGAATCCTTTCGGAATATAATATTCTCTCGCTAGACCCCAATTATTGCCGACATTTATGCAAAGGGAACTGGTCTCTACACAAAAAAAAAAAGACTGGCAAACACATAACAAATTAGAAAATATAATAATAATAATCTTTATTTAATTAATCATAGGACCAGAAAAACAGCAAAGCACAAAAATAAATCTTAGAAGTTTCTAATGCAGGAGATCATGATCAGAGCTAATCGCAGCCATAATTATTTGTAATTACTGCTCCAACTTTGCATTAAAATCAGGAGGATAAAACCGACAGCTCATTTTTTTTTCTTTGGGTTTCGAAACTAAGCATATTTCGGCATGAAACCAGGAAGAATCTTGATTAACGTAACGTTATTAAATTTTTGTGTAGGAGCTTTCTTTACCTAATTATTGTAATTACTTGTATGATCCCGCCATCTGGAACTCTCAGTTATATATGAGAAGAGAAAATTATTCGTAAATAAGTCTTAGCTCCTTTGTTTACCTGTGTAAATTAACGGCAATCGCTGGCTGTAAAATAAGGGTTGTAATGAATGAACTGTCAATTACACTAATTTGGGGAAAAACATCATCAGACGAGCGGTTAGTATGGGTCTATGCGTGCTGTCTGATTTTTTCCTTTGATGGGAAACTTTACTTAAATGAATGTCAGAGAGAGAGAGAGAGAGAGAGAGAGAGAGAGAGAGAGAGAGAGAGAGAGAGAGAGTCGATTTCGCAGACAATGACAGCTCACAGAATCAATCATATCAAATATTTTATTTCATTACAAAAACCACTTACTGTACATTCAGTGCACTCATCGCAGTTTCTGACAGAAAACACAAGTGACCAAGAATGTATTTAGAGAGAGAGAGAGAGAGAGAGAGAGAGAGAGAGAGAGAGAGAGAGAGAGAGAGAGAGAGAGAGAGAGAGGGAGGATTAATATTTTCTGCATAATAGTATACTTTATCAGAATATATATATATATATATATATATATATATATATATATATATATATATATATATATATATATATATATATATATATATATATGTGTGTATGTGTGTGTGTGTGTGTGTGTATACACTTATATATGTGTATATAATATATATATATATATATATATATATATATATATATATATATATATATATATATATATATATATATATATATATATATATATATATGTATGATATATATAACTCTGATAGAATATACTGTCAAGCAGAAAATATCATTCCTATAATTCGTTTAACCTATAGTATTTCTCTCTCAGAAAATATCATTCTCTCTCTTCTCTCTCTCTCTCTCTCTCTCTCTCTCTCTCTCTCTCTCTCTCTACATGGCAGTTTGGTTTCACTTTTTATTAACAATCTGAAGTCAAGGATTGTCCGAATTTTGCGTTCAAATGAGCATCTTGGCTTACAATACTCAAAATGATTTTTTTCCCCTTGAATATTTCATTAATATTAAGATTAATAGTTGGAGTAAAAAAAATTGAGATATTTTTCCAAAACGTCAAATAAACTATTTGTTGAGCTTTCCGTTCGAATTCTGTGCCTTCTCGAGATAGCCTACGATGGTTCAATGCAACTTAATCCAAACTCCGTGAGTCGCTTTGTCAGACTTGTCAGAGCGCGCGCGCGCATCACTGCAAATGGGGCCCAAGACCATCCAGGGACCGTGAAGTCGCTAAAACGTGAAAGTTACTGTTGTGCATATTGTATGGAATTGTTTATGCTTTTATTGTTTGATAATTAGTTTAAGCATTTGTAAGGTCATCATTTGTTTTTGCATTTCTCCTTTATATCTTCCATTCACTGTATCACCTTTAACAGAGGGGAATGTTTTACGGCCCTGTAAAATGCCAAAGATATATATATATATATATATATATATATATATATATATATATATATATATATATATATATATATATATATATATATATATATATATATATATATATATATATATATATATATTTATATATATATATATATATATATATATATATATATATATATATGTATATATATATATATATATATATATATATATATATATATATATATATATATATATATATATATATATATATATATATATATATATATACATATATATATATATATATATATATATATATATATATATATATATACATATAATTATATATATATATATATATATATATATATGTGTGTGTGTGTGTGTGTGTGTGTGTGTGTGTATACACATACATATATATACACACATATACATATACTATATATATATATATATATATATATATATATATATATATATATATATATATATATATATGTGTGTGTGTGTGTGTGTGTGTGTGTGTGTGTATACATATATACAAATATATATCTGAAATTAAAAATCCAAAACTAAAAATTTGCTATTACGGAGGGTCATGTATATATTTTTCAATGATATTTTAGAGCATAAGCTTTGCCAAACATCAATAAAGTATTTGTCAGACAACTACACCGTAAAGCAAATGTTGAATTACAATGTACTGTGATGCAGGCAAGTAAAAACTTATGACGTTTAATTTAAAATGAAAGAACTGTGTTTGAGACACACAGGAATGTAAATATAAAAAAAATGCCCTCGTTGTACACATATGCCAATGTTTGTATGTTTGAACAGCCATGGGAACATTCAAAACATTACTGTTTGCCTGAGAGAGAGAGAGAGAGAGAGAGAGAGAGAGAGAGAGAGAGAGAGAGAGAGAGAGAGAGAGAGAGATTCATACGTTAGACACTATTCCAAGGGCCAGAGAATGAAACTGATATTGTGAATAAGTTCGAATCTACTGTAATCTTTCAATGTGATTATGGTAAATCATGGCGACGATAATATTTTTTTGTCGATTGCATAAAAACTAGATGACGCATATATGGTATATGTGAATAATAATAATAATAATAATAATAATAATAATAATAATAATAATAATAATAATAATAATAATAATAATAATAATAATAAAGAACTCTGGTATATGTGAACATTTGTAATAATAATAATAATAATAATAATAATAATAATAATAATAATAATAATAATAATAATAATAATAAAGAACTCTGGGAATATCAGTTCTTAATCCAGAGTACCTCAGATCACTGCAGGTCGAAAAAGTTTGGGAGTCCTTCTCCTTATGACCTGCTAAACAGGAACGTCAACATTGGTCAACACAAGACCCTCCATGGGAACATCGCGGTCAAGCGAAAAATACATTTCTCAGTGACGTTAAAGACATCATTTACACGATCAAGCAAAAGCAGAGCCAACAATGGGCATCGGTCAAGTGAACTGTTATCCAGCGAAGGTATAAGAAACGTTCATTGCAATTATAAAGTAATATAATGGGTACCTCGACCGGATGCGTCAGCATACCAAGTGGAGATGATATATTGAGTCGAACGGACCACTGGAATTCAAGAAGGAAAAAAATTAATATTCCCAACCATTATAGCACAATTATTATTATTATTATTATTATTATTATTATTATTATTATTATTATTATTATTATTATTAGACTGCGTTCTGCCAGGAACTCGCCGATGTTTGCCATTCTTGGAGAGGAAAGCAGTTGCAGTTCCTGGCAGAATGCAGTAACCCTGAAAAATAATTTATTAGAATTTAGAGAAAACTCTATATAAATTGAATGCAGTTGATGCAGCAATAACTTTCAGCACTGCATGTTTGAAAGAGAATCTATTATTATTATTATTATTATTATTATTATTATTATTATTATTATTATTATTATTATTATTATTATTATTTCTTAATTTTTTCTTTTGGTATATCCCAGTCATCCTATTTGACTGGGTGGTTTTTATAGTGTGGGGTTCCGGGTTGCATCCTGCCTCCTTGAGAGTCCATCACTTTTCTCATTATGTGCGCTGTTTCTAGTAGCACACTCTTCTGCATGCGTCCTGGAGCTACTTCGACATCTAGCTTTTCCAGGCTCCTTTTCAGGGATCTTGGGATCCTCCCCTCCCTAGTGCTCCCATGATTATGGATACAATTTCCAGTGGCATATCCCATATCCTTCTTATTTCGATTTTCAGGTCTTGATACTTATAAATTTTTTCTCTTTCTTTCTCAACTACTCTGGTGTCCCATGGTATTGCCACATCAATGAGTGATACTTTCTTCTTGATTTTGTTAATTATTATTATTATTATTATTATTATTATTATTATTATTATTACTGAAACAAGGCAACCCTGAAATGAGGCTATAATATCGAGAATTAAAAGCCTCAGTACATAAATATTTTTAACGATACTGTGGCTTTTAATTATTATTATTATTATTATTATTATTATTATTATTATTATTATTATTATTATTATTATTATTATTATTATTATTATTATTATTAAGATTCACTTGAGTAGCTTGACCAAGGAGGTCCTTGAGTATGACTGTGATTAAGACGGATGTTTCGCCCCGTTAAAGATAATTCTGTAAAGAGCTTCCATGCACTTAACAGGACAATTAAGAGGTTGTAGAGTCGAATATTCTACTATACTCCGACCGACGCATCTTAATTGCTCACTAACGGGTGGTCCCAAGTGGAATGTGGTTCTGCCAAATCGACACCCCTTGGTATGCCAATACCCTGTCAAGACCGCAAATCCCAAAGGATGTATGGGATTTTGTGTCCCCTTCTCAAAACTTTGCCCTTAATGAACAATATACCTATAAGTGTTTTTAGTTTTTTTTTTTTTTATTCATTCTAACTTTCCCCTTTTCTTCAAAGGGATTGAGAAACATCCCTTTCCAGTGTTCGACTGAGTTCTAATAATAATCTCTATAATGTGAGTGAAACAACATTTCGCAAACTTTTATGCGTTAGATTTTTAATACCGTTTTCATATAATTTTATCATACATTTTTAAAGTATCAAGTCCAATGTACCTTAAGTGCATGGAAATTCTCGAAACAAAGAAATACAATATGAACGTGTAATCTTTATTTTGACATACATACAGAGATGTTCTTAGCTGAACATCTCCGTGAGAGAAATCGGGCTAAATACGTATGAATCAACAAATCTGTCTCTTGAAGTCTCCTTTAGGACGATTCGTTTTCAGTTTTCTGTAAAAGAAAACTATTGTGCCGGCTTTGTCTGTCCGTCTGCACTTTTTCTGTCCGCTCTCAAATCTTAAAGATTACTGACGCCAGAGGGCTGCAACTTGGTATGTTGGTCATCCACCCTCCAATCATCAAACTTACCAAATTGCAGCCCGGTAGCCGCAGTACTTTTTTTTTTTATTTAAGGTTAGAGTTAGCCATGATCGTGCGTCTGGTAACGCTACAGGACAGGCCACCACCTGGGCGTGGCTGAAAGTTTCATGGGCCGCCGCTCATACAACATTATACCGAGACCACCGAAAGATAGATCTATTTTCGTTAGCCTTGATTATACGCTGTACAGAAAACTCGATTCCGCCGAAGAAACTTCGATTCATTTTTTACTTGTTAAAGTGTTATGACTGAGTTCTGAGAGTTTTTTATGTGACGTAATTGAAAGTTTTTTCTACAAGGTCTTTCAGTGCTGCCATTCTGAATGCTTTTATTTTTTTTTGGAGGGGGGGCCGGGCGTTGTTTATTAATGCATCATCACCTTGCAATATCACTGATGTCTTTACAAATCGGCGATATGCAAACCTTTATTAATTTTTGCTATTACCTCATCACAGTATATTAGAAGTCACCAGAAACCTTGGGGATAAACAACATATATATATATATATATATATATATATATATATATATATATATATATATATATATATATATATATATATATATATATATATATATATATATATATATATATATATATATATATATATTGTTAACATTATCCTCAATTCCTTTCGTAAAAATGAAAATAGGAAAAATTTTCTATTATATTTTGCCAATGCTATCCGTAAATTCCGTAGTAAAAACAAGTAAAAAATGAGCCGAAGTTTCTTCGGCGCAATCGAGTTTTCTGTACTGCGTATAATCAAGGCCATCGAAAATAGATCTATTTTTCGTTGGTCTCGGTATAATGGTGTATGAGCGGCGACCCATGAAACTTTAACCACGGCCTGGTGGCGGCCTATCCTATACTGTTGCCAGATGCACGATTGTGGCTAACTTTAACCTTGAATAAAAACTACTGAGGCTAGAGGGCTGCTATTTGGTATGTTTGACGATTGGAGGGTGGATGATCAACATACCAATTTGCAGCCCTCTAGCCTCATTAGTTTTTAAGATCTGAGGGTGGACAGAAAAAGTGCGGACAGAAAAAAGTACGGACGGACAGACAAAGCCGGCACAATAGTTTTCTTTTCAGAAAACTAAAAATGGGAAAAATAAAGGAACAGGAAAAAGGCATACATTATCCATTGTAACGATTACCACTAGGCTTACGTGTGGGAAACTATAAATAATCTCGAAAAGCGGATCAGGAAGCACAAGAGAGTTGTTGACGTTCGCAACAGAAACAGAGCAATAACCAAACATAGTTGGGATTTTAACCATCGAATGAATTTTTAAGAATATTGAACTTTTATTCAAGGAGGGGAGGGTCCGATTGAATACCAAACGACTTGGGAATCAAATCCTTTAATAATTTAGATAAGATAAACACCATCCATATTCTTAGAGAAACTATAAGCTCTTCAGATTCTTAAGAGAAGCTTTAATAGTCCCGATTTATTCCTAATACTGCCCAACTACCCTAATACCATTCTTCTTGCATTTTAGTACTTTTTTTATGCATTTATTAATTTATTTTTTTCTTTTTAGATTAGTGGTTCCTCTTAATTCTTCCTAATGAATACCTATTCTTTGGGCGCTTGAATTTCAAGTCAGTGGGCTCCAGTGGGCTTGTTCCATATGAGTAGGTTTCATCTACTGAATAATGATAATAACTGGACTGACCTTCGTGATCCACACCCAGGATTAACGGTTCCATTCTGCCGACTTGTTTACCAAAATAAGAGCGGTTTACGCGCGACGTCAAGCGAAAGAACAAGTGTTACTATGTTCCCCAAGGCGATGCCAGTTTCCTTTTATGTTCCTTATTTCTTAAAAAAAAAAAAAAAAAAAAGGGGAAGTTAAACATAAAATTCCCTAAAAACAACACCAAAAATTTACTCATTATAAACATATATTTCATAAAACAAGTTATGAATAAAAAACTATATATTGATCTCATTTTTTTTATTGTTTTATCGCACGATTTACTCTTTGTTTTTATCCATCTCAATTTTCTTGTTTAGGTATCTCATCCTAAAAAAGACAAAGTTTTGCAAAAAAAATGAAATTACTTCACTAGGAGCATCAACACCTTTTAATTTTATTTCTCAAGCAAGCACTTTTATACAATGCTTCCCTTCCCTTAGACTTTCTCCACGAATGGCTTTGAATACATCTCTCGTAAAGTTTAATTGCGAAAAAAAATTTTCAGACGGCTTATAGAGTTGACTCATGTTAATTTTATCGATCCAGAAGCTTTGATCACTTTGAGCGTCAGTCATCTTTTGACCTAAATGAGAATACCGCACTGAAAATATTTTTTAACAATGTAGCCGCAAAGGTTCTTCTTCAATTACATCAGATAATGACTTCGAATTATCTGGATCAGCTGACAAACTGGCCATGTCCTCTGGTTCACAAGGAAAACCTCTTTCACGTGACGTCATGCCCCGTGCTGTGGGCCGGGCCATTGAGCAACAGATGGGCAACTCGACCCCAGTAAACCAGAATCGTCCAGTACAGTATTCGGAAGATCAGGCTAGAACCTGATATGGATAATCGGTCCGCGTACATGTTTTGACCACGAGCCCCAAGCTGGCGAGGCCAACTTAAATTAAAACAACAAACAACAGAAATTTGGATTTACGGTAGTTTCATTACCTTAGATGAGGAGGACTGTATTATAGTATAGAGTTTGAGAATTTTCAGTGTACAGTATTTTTAACAATGTACTGAGATATGTACTCAAGATAAGGTCTTATTTCATCCTCAAAAAGAACAAGATTATTATTTGTACTTTTCAAAGGATAATTTAAGTAACAATGAGCTTCTGGTAAGTAATTACAGCGTCGATATATGCCAAGCACTGTGGAAAAAGACTAAGAATTATAGAAAATGACTACCCTAGTTGTTGATATCAAGCATATCATAATTACATATTAAAATCATCAAGTATTTGCGCATAAGATAAAAAGACACTGCAGCCTAAACAGTTCAATAAAATATGCTGCAAACATGTAATTGGAGTAGTTATATGAGAATAATAAACTGGTTAATTACCTTTTGTGACAGGATATTTGTGACTCTGGTCTTGACACAATTAACTGGCTAACCAACAAATGCGCAAATAGTTATTTGTGACTTAATAAGAAATTTCATCGTAGAATATATTCTGTGATGCACAGCATATTTTCAGTTCCTGTCAACTTCCCACAACGTAATCGGTTCGTAATTATACGTGAGGGTCAGGTGATTTTTTTACTGCCTCTCCAAAGCCATGCTAAAACGAGAATTATAGGCGATAAAACGGCCACAAATCCAGAAAAAAATTACATCTCCGGGAAACCTTAGACATTAAATATAATGTGTGCTGTATTTTCTAGCTGTAAAGCAAGCCAGTGCTAACCAATGAGGGATCCGACTTTGGAGATGCTCATTCTAAAAATCTTCATTGTTCTTAGTTTTGGTTTACGTTGGACTAAATTTAGGTCAAGATTTTTCTTGACAAAGGACTGAAAGAATATACAGTAAATATAATACTATAAATTAGAAGAAAGTTTTCACTGCATGAACAATTCCCACCATGAGGGTAAAAGTTAATAAAACTATATTCTACTGATAAAAGGAACAGTTTATTGATACTAGAACATGGCTCAAGATACCCGCTAGAAATATGTGTCATACAAAAAAAGAATATTTTGTTTACAAAGGATTATATATATATATATATATATATATATATATATATATATATATATATATATATATATATATATATATATATATATATATATATATATATATATATATATATTTTACAATCATCATAAATAGTAAAACTTTTATAATAAAAGCTAAGGAAATGAGTCTAACTGAAAACAAAATCCCTTCAATATGAAGAATGTCTGAGTTAAGAAATAAAATCCAAGTTGATATAATGATTTTATTCTCTACAACTCACCAGCCACATGTCTTTCACAATTTCTGTTCAAACACACATACAAAATAATGACTGAGTAGTCCAGTTAATAATAATAATAATAATAATAATAATAATAATAATAATAATAATAATAATAATAATAATAATAATAATAATAATAATAATAATAGCCTACACTGGCAGTTAAAGAATACATCAACAACCAGAAACAATAATCAATATAACCTACACATCCTAAAGGGAAGTTTTCGGGCCAATGGGTCACCAACCATTATTGCAGAAAATGATTTCCCTCTGATATCTCACCTTTTATCAGGTGTTTTTATTAGTACGCTATATTTTCTAGCTGCAAAGCAAGCCAGTGCTAACCAATGAGGGATCCGACTTTGGAGATGCTCATTCTAAAACGCTTTATTGTTCTTAGTTTTTGTTTACGCTGAACTAAATTTAGGTAAAAAATTTTCTTTGCAAAGGACTGAAAGAATAGAAATGTAATAATATAAATTAGAACAAAGTTTTCACTGCATGAACATTTCATACCATGAGTGTAAAAGTTAATAAAACTATATTCTACTGACAAAAGGAACAGTTTACTGATACTAGAAACTGGCTCATGACACCCACTAAAAATATGTGTTATTCTTGAGAAATGAGGATGAACTCTTTGGCGGACTCCACTAAAAATTTGTACAGGTGATCAGGTGCAGGATGCAAAGGGCCTGTGTGAAATTCTGCCACCCATGTTTTCCTGTGCTTTGTCTTTCACAAATCTCCAGCCTTCCTTCCCATAGCTTTAATCCATATAGGTCTGGGTCTTCCAACTCTAATGGCGTTCACAGGAGCCCAGCTAAAATAAACTGTAAGGAGGACATGTCCAAGCCATCCCCATCTTCTGTTGATTGTTATCTCATCTGCATATGGAACTTCCTTACAATTTGCTTATGATATCATTTCCCAACTTTTCCTGCCATATTCTTCTGGAAATTTTATCTTAAAATTAGCAGAAACTTTGGTAGTTTCATTGTCACACCAAGGTTCATGCTCATACAGCAATTAAGACCAAATTAGACTCATGAATAATCTTACGTTTTCAGTCAATTCATTCTACCTTATTTCCAAATCTTATTCACTCTCCAGATTGTTTGATTTAAGTTTTAGTCTTAAACTAAATTCCAACTCAAGAGACCCTGTACTAAATATCAGTCTCATTAATCCTTTTTTCCTTCAATGTTATGTCGTCTTACGTTCATATCCTGTCTTTATTATCTGTTTTTCCTATTATTGAGTTCCATCTCTAAATATATGATGCGCTCGGTTAAGCAACATTGGTGAATCCTATAGTGTTTAGCATTGTCTGCACATACTATGCATCAATTTTGTCATTATTTCAATATAAGCATTCACTTTCGTCGTAAACTATTTTTCCATTACAAAATCTAAAAGGAGGGCCAAAAATAAAGGTGAAATAACATTCCCACGTAGCACTTCATGACTGTATTACTACAAATTCATTTGACATAAAACGACTCAAATTATCCTTACGAGCAATGTCCATGTGGTTTCGAAGTCCAGCCAATCAAACTGTAGTGCACCAACTACTTTAATTTTTTTTTAATAAAATCTGCTGTTACAAATAGTGAATGGTTAAAGTACAGCATTTTCGTTTTATCAAATGAAAATAATTTAAATAGTATATTTTTCCTCATGTAAGAAGTTGTTTCTTCACTGATGCATAGAATAGACTATATTATAAGAAACATTCAAACATTTTACAGCAATAAAACTGAAAACCAGTCTTAAACAACAGAAGAGACTGTCCTTAGCATTTCCAAAATTTCATGATTTTGTCAAGTTTGGTGAGGATATATTTCTTCTTACAGGAAAACTTAGCATATAAAATTTTTAAAATGCAAACATATCCAAAGACAATGATAAGATGCTCAACTGACAAGGCTCTTCTATCATTTAATGTTTCTAATAAAACTTAATATTAGTCAAATAGTTGGGATGATAATGTTAGAAACTGCATGATTCTGGAAGAATATAAAATTAGCATGAGTAACGTACCTATAACTCTATGGAAATAATGATTATAGAGTATGGTAGATAAATTACTAGGGAATAGAAAAGACTACTTTAGAACCAGTCTTATGGAAATAATGAAAGGGATGAAACTCAAAAAGAAATGAGTTAGTTTGATCTCTTGGTAATGAAGAAAAATTCCCATGAAAAAAAAGAAGGCATTAATATTGAAGGTAAATGAAACCCCAAAACATTCTTATAACCAATCATATGACTAATTTTCATGTAACAAAAGAAGCAAAAAATTTTTAATTTACACCACTTTCAGATGGTGTACCAGTTATGGTTACAAAGCAAAACTGATCTATATTAAGCAGGCGAGTTAGAAGCTAGTTCACTCTTGTTCCCAGATGAGTCTAGCTGTTGCATTTCCTGTAAAGAAATGCAACATATAATTTTGCAGATATCAGAAGTTTCAGAATGCAAAAAGCAAATCTAAACAGTATCAATGATAATTCTATCTGGCAATATAAGGGTAAGGTCAATGCAACACTGATGTTCTTAAAAAAAAAAAAATTAAAGATAGTGATATGACACAACAAAGGAACACAAATGAGGAGTGAATGTAAAGAAACATTGCAGATATTTGAAATATATAGTCACTATCCCTCACAACCAGGCCAAGTGCAGCTGTGCAAGCTTCAAGATTTGACAAGCCAGAGGTAAAGTGGCTTACAGGGATATCACAAGAAAGTCCTTAGGAAGGTCATCCATGAAAGGAGTACCGACTAATAGAATGAATTGTCAATGAAAAACAATGACTCTTTATTGGGCATGTTTTTCATCTAACACCAAAAGATGTGCTCCACAGATCATCTCCAGGAGTCAAAAGGAAAATCAGAAGCTTATTCATATTAACTGATAATTTGCCAGAGAACACAGATTTTTCATATTCTCTTGACATAGGATTGTACCAGATTACTGGCTAATTATTAATGTGGGTAAAAAATCGCAAAATATTGCAATTTTCTTCCATTATAGCAATGTTGCAAACAAAGTAAAAATTTCCAAAATAGTAAGGGCTCTATGCTTAATCATTTTTCATAGTCTGTTGGCCTCTTTTTCAGACACTGGAAAATGTTCACTTATTTTCTAAGCTTATTTTTTCAATCACAGTAATTACTGTAATAAAATCTAATTTCTACTTATTTCCTTTCTTTCTCTTCACCTAAACCATAGTCCATGGAGTAAAATCTTCAGTAAGAAGAGATGACTCCACACACGGATAATGATAACTTAATTTTTCCTTTTACCTACATTACAGTCCAACTCTTTGATATAAATAGAAATTCTGTTGAAATGGGTAGTCATAAGTTAGTAAAGACACCAGTAACAAGGGCATTTGTTGTAAAAAAGTATTTTTAACATTGCTGGACTACATTGTACTATTTCTGTTCATGGTAATCAAGACTGGCTCATCATTTCATTGAGCAAGATTCCTCTCCAGTAAGGAATAATTTGAATCCCAGTCTGCTATAGGTTATGGATCCATAAAACGAATTTCTCTTTGCCAAAAATCTATGCTCTATTCACCGCTATTTCAGAAAAACACTTGAAAATTAGTAATTGATTTCTGAATTGTACAGGGTTACAAAACATAAAAGTGTCATGCCCAGTAGAATTATTACTTATCCAATATAAAAGATGATGGTAATTTGTACCGGGAACTGTAGCTCCAAATGATTTAAAGAATGCAGCACATAGATTATAGGTCATGTCCAATAATAACCATGCAGAGGATGTTGCCAAGGTTTTATTGGTTCCTTACCAATACCAAACATCCTAGCTGCCTCTGCCACTTTATTTTCACCCATTCCAAATGCCCTTTAGTTCCCTGTTGTCAGTAATGTGTACCTAGGGCTGAAGTTATAAGCTCAAAAGCTTGAAGACTGCCTTCATCAATGTTTGCTATGAAAGTTAGCCTCTCTGTCAATGATAGTACTTGCGTATCTGGGTTATTTTGGAAAACATCCCATCTACTTCATAGAGAAAATACTTTTCTCAGTGTTTTACCTACTGTCCAATGGCGCCATTAGTCAACCAACCTTATTATCATCTAACCCACTAACCAGTTTCATCTCATCTAACTGTAAGTGGCCATCATGTGTTTAGACTGACTGATTTCTGTGTGAATTGTCACGACCAAGAAATTCCGTGACTGTCTGGCTGTAAAAACCTTCATCCAAGTATAAACAGTACTGGGCTGGCCAGGCACCCAATGGCTGGAACTTTGTGAATCATTGTGGTGTACAGCATCCTGTCCTTTTGAGCTGTATACATAAAAATCTACCAACTGGAGTTCTTCCAAATACTAAAACTGATATTCTAGAGCTATTCTCTACCAACTGGAGTTCTTCCAAATACTAAACCTGATATTCTAGAGCTATACTTCCTTGCATGATCAGTCTGTAATCAGAGAGGTTTACAAACCACACTTGCATCCCATGACTTTCTCTACAACATAACTCTGCTCTACCCACTCCAGTTTAATGCTCTCTATATCACGGACAAGAGTTTCATGGCTAAATTACCATATTTCTATCACCAAGTCCATATGTCCCTCGTCTGTCATGCTGACAAATATGATTTTTTGAAAATTGGACATCCCATAACTGGGAAGCAATGCTTATCTCAAAGTGTGCTGTGGTTTTTCTATCCATTATTTTGATACTGTGGTATATGAGCTACCTTTCCAGGTCTCAATGACCATTGCCTATTTAGCAGTATGATTATACCTCGAGAACCTGTATCCATGCCACTCTGTACCTAGGTGCCAGGGTGTGCATACCTCTCAGGAACCTAAATCTCTGTCCTTTGTGTAAAGGTTGTGCTGGTGAATGATGCCACACACCATCCCAGGCTAATAACTTCATATATCAGAGAAAAACCTCCTATTCTAAATAGTTTAATAATTAGATACTCTAAAAAGCACAAATTGTGCACCAAACAAAACGTTTGCAATATTAAAACAAAGAAATGTTAAGCAAAATATTTCCTTGACATACTAAACCAAGAATATATCTGATTCACTTTCCTAAACGTTTGATGTAAAGGTCATGAAATACTTCCAACACATTTGCATTTTTTGGCATGAAAATTAATTTGAAAATCAATAGAGTTCTGGGAAGTTACAACACAAAATTTAGGGGTAATAAATATCTAAACATACACACCATAAAATTCATTCAATGCTAAGATATTTGTGATGAAGTGAGTATAATGTTCCCTATTATGACTTTCCCTAGTACTGTACATTATTTTAGTCCACTCTTAATGTGTGGCTACTATTATACTGCACAAGGTATTTAATTTAAGTGAAATAAGAGGTGCTCTTTTTTTGCATCAATATGTTAGTGTGTGAAAAAGTTTGTCACTAATATCACAGTATAATTTTTAAATGGAAAAAAAGGTTTGCTTGCTAGGCATGCTAGCTAAAGATACCTTCAACAATCGTTTTCAAAGTCAAATGGCTGTTTTGATCAAGGCAGTACAAAACTTAGAAGTTCATGACATTTACATTCTTTGCAACTATCTCAGCATTTGGTCAAATTACTTCAACTGGACAAACTAACAGATCTCTGCTTTACCTACTTGAGTTTCTCTCCATATAAGGTACTGATGATCTCTTGTAGAAAATAAGCATTATTCACCTCATCCAACTGATCCAAGTTTCTTCAATAAATCTTCTAAAATGTAGGAATCCTTGCTTCCAGTGTTCTTTGTAGATTCTTGCAATCTGAAAAAAAAAAATTTTTTTTTGGTGATTTGATTTCACAGCCGTTTTCATCTGTTTTTCTATATCAAACCAAGCTCATCTGAGCCAAGAGTCAATAACTAAGGCATTTCACAAAACACTGGTATATAATACATAGCAATGATTGTTTTGATACTGAATATCTTGCTATGTTAGATCTGTTTATTTTGTACTACACTGTACCACCCAAAAAAATGAAATGTCATTGTCTATAAATTTCTTAACTGTCAAGCATACCCAGTGATAAAAAAAATAGCTTATGCTCTTATTGTGTTTAAAGACACTAGTATTGTAATCTGTACTGTATTTACAATACACAAAATAAATGTTGATCCAGTTCTTGCCTTAGTAGATTGCCAGTGAAGCTCACTTATTATGTATATGATCATGTACTTCAATACAGTATGTAATCTGGTAGAAAATAATCAAGACCATTACAACAGCCCAATCTTATGATTACCAAGGATGTAAAGGGAGTTTAGTGAGTCTTCTTATATATTTCTTTGTGACAGCCACACTTCATGAAAATAATTGCCTTTTCACTACAAATAGTGCTTGATATGTCATGTTGAGGTACACATCAGTTAATATTTCTAAGCCTCTAGGTCTCTATTTATGTAAACCTTGTAGAATTACTTTTCACTATTTTGAAATCAGGCATTCTGAATTTTTTTTTTTTTACAATCTTTTTTATTGTTTCATTTCTTTCCATTTTTTTCCTGTACAGTTAAACCAAGGTTTGGCTGCCAGGTTCAGCATTGCCCTCCTTCTGCATGGCATATCAATATGTGTCAGTTATCTCCTAAATCTTGTGTAAGAATAACCCTACCCTGATGACCTGGGAGCAACCAAGTAGGCCAGCATAGTTCTTGCATGAACATCCTGGTGACCAATGGACTATCCATAAAGAAGCAACCTACAGATTGAAAATGGTGCTAAAGTTCTCTTGAGAGAGATTACTGTGCAAAGTTGCCCTCCACTAGCTTGATAGACACAGAATGGTTTTTGAGTTAATCCTGGTAATTCAAGACTAACCATACCCATACCTAACAACTGAAAAAGCCATTAATAGACTGAAAATAATTCCTCAGCTCAAGCTTGCTTTTAATTGAGCATGGTTTTAATATCAACCCTGGTAATCCATGGACTGACTACAGTCCATGCTTACCTTAAAAAAATGCACCAAAAGCCTAATTGTGGCATTTAGGCTCTGGCTTCACTCTTTCTCGAGGGCCTGAAGATCATCTCATTAGCACACTTCTTGCACCTGACTCCTGGGGCTAACAGACTACCAGTGGCTGTGCCTACTGCCATAAGAAAATCTGGCAAGGAAACATTCACAGGATGTCTGTGGACGAACAAACTGGTTCTAAAGAGTGGCTATACAATTCTGTCTCCACAGCATCACAAGTTCAGCAAAGAAGCTCAACTATGTTTCTCAAGTAGGTTTCAGATGTCCTCTTGCCCTCACCTATGTGCGACAAGTTCGCGATTTGCTGAACACTTCAGTGGGGAACAAAATGGACAGACCATCCTGGCATGGACTCAAATCCCTCCATATTCTACCAGAACTTGATGCTGATGGAAGACCCATGAAAGTAAACCTGGTAAGGGAATAACACATTTGTTGCCTTCCAACTAACATCCAGGCCATCCTTCCCAAGGCTGAAGGCATCCCCATGGCAAACCTGTTAAATAAGGCAGAGAAGTTGCTGGAAGAATCCAGGGCCTTGCAACACACTTCCAGTACTATCTGTGAGGCCAGGGACTTCCAGGACAAGACTCAAGCCAATGCTTTGAAGACACGACCATATGAGCAGTGACACCTGTCATCTGCATGTGCCACCATAAATTTGATTAAGTACTAAGGAACTGTGACCCTGAATGCATTTAGGAAAAAAATCGAGCAGGCTGCCACCTAGAAAAAAAATGGTGGCTGCCACAACCCCAGCATATGACCACTCCACCAGACTTTACATCACCAACCAGCCTCCAGCAGGATGTTCCAGGGGAACACAGGTGCTTTCAAGTCCACACTGCCCATGACGAAAGAGGACTACTGGATGCCCCTGAACAGCAGCTTATTTCTAGTGGGTAAGAACAGCAGCCCCATACCATCATGCAACCACTGGACCATCACCCTTCATCTAATGAAAAACTTACTAGTGAGACTTCAACAATGTTGACATCCAGATGCTGTTGCTTAGCACAGACTGCATTAGACACTACGTATTGCTAGTAGATGTTGCCTTCTCCCAGATGATGCCACTCAAAACTGGATACAAGCAGCTGGCTGTCTCTTTGGTAGTCTCTGCAGCCCTGCATCCCCTCCTACAAGAGTTCCCAATATGCTCAAGTCTGAACTCAAACAAACTCCTTGGATACCAGCAAAGCATGGCATATAGTACCACCATATGAAGATGACAGGCTCCTGCCTTACTCAAAATTACACTACCTATCTCAGAGAAAATGTCTGCTATGAAGAAGTGTTAGAGGGAATGAAACAGATGGCCTTTGCAGATAGCATCTAGCCCTTGAGGCTCCCCACTCCATAAGGTGAAGAAATTGGATGGCTCTTGGCAAGTAAGTACCACTTGTAAGGGTTGTGGCAGCCACTTATTTTCTTGGATGGCTGTCTTGCTCATTTTTTTTTTTAACTGCATCTAGGGTTGCAGTTCTGGGCTACCTTCCCAAATTCGTGATGGCATATGCAGACCACAGGTGAATGTAGGTGCCCCGTTTGCCCCAGCTTGAATGCACATGTGTGCACATAATTGCTTTTTGTGTCATTGTCTTATCTGTCTTCGCTGGAGGCCTTCTTCAATAGCTGTGTCTGATGTCTGCTCAGATGTTTGTTGGCAAGCATCATAACCATATTTCCCTTGCCAGGTTGACCTTCCTCAGCTTCCCCTCTGTGTAGAGTTCTTGAAATGTCAGGTGTCCTATGTTCATCCCAGGAAGTTCTTCCCATCATGTCTCCTAGTGGTGTGTTTAGCAAGTTGAAGGACAGTTGTGTGGGTGGATGGTGTAGGAATACAATATTATATTCGATTAGGAACTTATGTAGGTCCTTGTTATTGATCCTCCCACTGCATGTGTCTAGCTGGCAAAAGATACAAGGGAAGGAGGGCATCTAGGATTGCTTCGAGGATGTAATCCACCTTTTGGATAGAGGGCATTTTGGAAACAGAATTTTACTTCTGCTCTCCAGAACCAGACTGATGGTTCAGTTAGAAAGAGGGAGGGAAGGTGGAAGGTAACAGCATTATGTTTGCTACTTCATCTGTGGACTTCATGTAGTATTTTTTTCCTTGTGCTATAGTTGGTCTGTTATTTGTCAGGGGGTTATGTAAGAACCATGCACAGGTCAGCTGTGGTATTGTTCTAAGCTTTGAAGCAGCTGCTCAGTAATATTAAGTGTGTTACTCCTTTCATGATTACTGTACTTTGATACAGATTTGCAAATGGCATTTGTAGCTAAAATGCTGTACAATCAAGTAACTCCTAAATTATTTCAGTACATAACTCAAACTCCACATTTTAGTGTACTGCTAAATCAGATGCTATACCAATGTTCATTAGTATCAACTTTGCACAATAATCATACAAAACATATCACAATGCTTTTAGGGAAGCTATTTTTGTCTCAGTTAACTGCTGTATATGGATCAATATCACAACGTCCAAAGCAAAGTATTGTACAAAATGTTAAAGGTTAACTTTTGAAATCTTGAGCTCTTCTGAGCAATTACACAAATAAATGAAATATACAACAATGAAATCATCTCCAAAGTTTCCTTGAAACTAAAGCATTCTCAAAATCCTATACCTGAAAGCATGCAAATTAATTTCAATCCATAATGAGCAAAATAATACAATAGTCTTGTACATTATTAGGTTTGTGTCCCAACTGTTCGCCAAGCTCAACAGCCTTCTAAAAGGCAGTCTTGGTAGGATAATGCAGCCTTGACCTCATCTAAGTTTTAATCACCTTTCTCATTTTTCATGTAAATTATAGATGAAAAATCAAGATTCATAACAGAAGAGCACTTTTCACGTGATTGATGCTTTGTATGAAAATACTGCATTGCATTATAGACAATATCTCACCATAAAATCATTAATCATATTATATGCCATAACCATGTATCTGGGAGACTGTGATTCTGAGTGCCTCAAAGTGTTTGCATATGCCTGTAGGGTTCAGGAGAATACGTAGGGTGTGTCAGGCACCAATGCTTAGGTACCTCTTAGGTGTGTTAATTGTAAGCAAAGCAAGGTATTTAAATCTGGTGAGAGAATCCAGGTGAGGGAAATCAGTAGTTACACTTAATATCCATGATAAATAGTAAATCGTAATCCCAAGGTGACATGAGTGAAAGAGGGAGACAATTATGAGGGAGTGGAATATTATAAATCCCATCATCTTCCCTCACTGGTGATACATTGCCTGTCATGAATACTGTGTCCAGTGGTTACAAGTCAACTCAGTTATAAGAAACATCTCTTGAGTAAAGGTAGTCTGACACTGCCTACAATCAATAACCTAAACTATGTTTAAAATGACGAAAGTAGAGAGGACTTTGTTTTCATGGATTCACACTCTTAACTGCTCAGCCACACCATCTGACACATTACTGGTAGCTCTGGGAATATGTTATCCTAAACAACAGTACACCATGTTCTTAGCAGTGTTGTCAACTTATCAAAAAAAAAAAAGCTGCTCATTCTAAGTATATTTGAATATCTTATTGGTTAATTTTAAACAGCACTGCAGACAGTGGGAAATCTGGTGGGTTTTGAATGACTTTGTTGGTAAGTCTGAACCATGGCTGAATTAACAAACAAACTAAAAATGGAGGAGTAAAATTACCATACTTATGATATTACTAAATATATAAACTTCTCTGATGATGATCTTTCTCTGAGGTAACAGGTGCCGGTTGCCTCTCTGGCAATGGTTACTGCCTTTTGCCTCTTTGATGTTACTGCAGAAGTCACTGGCAAAGATGCATTATGGAAGAAAAGCAATGAGGAAGAGATAGTGTAAAGTGCACAATTGCCTCCTCTTAGCAAAGATCGCACTACCCTTGAAGAAGAAAGCTTGACTACTTTTCGTTGGCTGGTGACCCATGGTGATGAGGAATGATTCCAACAAACAATCACTCTCCCCCGCAGAATCTCGAGGCCAAAGAAACTTATGAGGAAGACTCAAAGTGGGGGGAAATTGAATCTCTATCCATACAGTGACCATTGTTGAGTCTTCAGGAGTTGGGTGATCATCTGTGACTAGGACCAGGAAGAGGAATGTCTTTAAGCCACAGATCCAACACAGCTGGAGGTTCAAATTTAGTGAAAGTTGAACAATCAGTCTTTATCAGTGAAGGGTTTATCATTGGTTTAGAAGTCACTGGTACAGTCATGATAACTGCAAGAGGAGTGGTCATTACAAGAAACAATACTTCAGTCACATAAATTATTTGCATCGGCTGTGTCACCATTAAGTCATTCATTGATGAAACCAGTCTACTCCAAACAGCCACATGCAAGGCATCATATGGTATGGACTTAGCCATTTGACTGGTTTTGAAACACTGAGATTATCAGATAAGGCATGTGTGCAGCACTCATGGAAGATAAAAGAGTAGTTATGAACTTGGGCATGCTGGCCAGCAGACAGTGAGGGTGCAGGCAGAACACCCAAAAAGTGGACAGTGATAAACATCCAAGGACTAGCACTCTGTCACCATAACCAGATGGCAAAGATAACCATGTTGATGACATGTGGGGCAAAGTAATACATCAAGAATATCTCATCTTACATCTCCTGTATACCTATCTTACTGGTGATAACAGGCAAATGTACTTGTTCATGACAGCTGCTGCAAATGAGGTTCGGGTCTCTGTTGAGACAGTTTATTAAGGCAAGAAAGGCCTTACCTGGGAGGCCTTGGCAGTTATGATGCTGCATAGCAAAAGAACATGAAAACATACAAAATCCAGCCTTAGTAAAAACACAACAGTCAGTGTGGAAAAGCTGAAAACATAAAAACCTTATTTCACATGGAAGCAGGGATGAGCAATGGGATCAGTGAACAGATATGTGGAAGGTGACGGAGACAAACTACCTAAAAGGTACTGAAGGGATTATAATAAAACAAATATCAGTACCTGTAAATGAATATATGAAAAACATTTGTATGACCAACTTATTTCATATCAAGAGAAAGGATAGTTATAGTTTCTGAAACCAACCTAATTTCTTTTTATAATGCAAATCTCAATGACCAAAGATGCCAAAGACCAAAAATTCACTATTTCTTCACAAAAGGAGATATCATGGGTCCTGCATGCCATAAATTTCTAAATCCTGCTTGTAAAAATATATAAGCAATCACTTTTCTCATAGAAATAGAGATTTATGGACCAAATATCCATTGATCATAGACATTTTATATAGAAAACTAATTTAAAATTAACTCACCTGAATCCACGTCAAAAACAAAATCCTCTCTAAAGAATTACTATGTTACCAGACCAAAAGTCCATGGAATATTCCTTCATGAAATGAAGTTTGTCTGGTGATGTATTTCTTTAAATTCCTTTTGTAAAGACTGTAGTCTTATATCTGCCACATGAAAACTTACCTCTGGTCCACGATACGTCTGAAAGAGAAATTCAGTTGATAAAGACTGAAATATCTACAATTTATTTATGAATATTAACAGTTAACAAAAGAGGTATGGAATATTTCATGATACTGTATTAATATGTAACTCCTGATTGTGTAATCAGAATCAGAAATTCTGTATATGAACAGTTAAACAGATTAACCTTTTAATTAAAAATCTAAAATCTGACACATAAAATTTTTATGGAGAATATTATTAATGACAATTTTCTAACTTACCTGAATGACTCGAAATGAACATTTATCCAAAGCTACTTCCACAGCAAGAAACTCCATTGTAAGTTTTGAAAAGAACATTTCTCTTTGATTACATATAACATATTTCCTTTGTATTAGGCTAACAGATCTTGAAATTATGCTTTCTGCTGGTTCCAAAACCCTGAAAATTAAAATAAGTATGAAATAATAATCATATGATAACAGCAAAAAACAGTTGATATATAAAAGTTAGTCAGTAAAACTAATTAACGAAAGTTAAAGACAAATGAGGAAATTATATTTTCTAAAGCCATTCTAAAGTGCAGGCACAATTACAAAAACCTCACTCTGCATCAAAGGCAGTGTCAGAATTTTTGTTCTCTTTAAAACATGTAATCCCTACCTCCTGTCAGAGATAAGTGACATCCTCAACCCATGGGCAATTTTGAAATCCTGTTTAAGGGCATATTAAAGGCATTAGCTTTTCGTGAACATGTAGAAATAAAATAAATATGAGGAATAGTCAATATTTCATATGCCAATGAAAAAAAACAATAACCTTAAACATACATAACTTACCTAAATTCATCTTACAATACAAAAAACCTACCAAAACAAACAGTTTTGTACCATGGTTAAACTTCCACAATATTCCTTACAAAAATGAGAGAAACCATTTTCCATTTTCTATTTATATTCCTTTTAAAAGCTGCAGTTCCCCTGAAGTGTTGCATCTACTGCATGATGTACTTGATAGCTGTTAAAAGTAAAAAGATATGCAAATAAGAAAACTTACCCAGCTGAGAATATTTTTGAACATCAACATGACAAAAAAAAACCTGATTTCAAGAACTCACCTGAAAGAATTGTAGGAATGTAAAGTTACAAACATTTAAAAAGATCCTGTGTTCCCGGCATATAATCATATTCAAAATCATTAAAGCTAAAATTTCTCATATAAAAAGTAGCCAAGTAGAGATGACTGAAAAAGACAACCAAAAGTTTATGCTTCACAGGTATTTCTAAATTAAATATGTAGAGCTCAACTGAATTGATTTTAAAATGAGTGACCTACCTAGAGGAACTCCACTGCTATCCAAAATTTTCTCATTATTCTTGCTCATGCGACTTTGCTACTTTGGCAATACAGTATATTCTCAAGCTTTACATAAGAATGCAACTTTGCTTCATAAACCTTTCATGATAACAGTTTTTGTCATAATTATCAGAAATTAACAAAACATTAAGTATTATAGGGCATTTCAAAGTCTCAATATGTACATGATTAAGAAAAAGGAAAGTTATCTGATTTCTATACCTTGCCTGCAGGGACTGTGAAAATATGCTCGAAAAATCTACAAAGTGCCAGTCCCATCAAGAGCTTTTTTTCTTGTTACAGAAGAAAATATCAAATAAATTTGCTACAAGATCTCTCAAACTGGAAATCAATACGCAGAAGAATATTAAATAGGATATGCTAACATTGCATATGCAAAAATTGGTGTGTCAAACTAGTTTAAAATAAAAGAAATGTCATAATTAAAAGAAACATTTTTATAAGAAACCACGTTCCCCTTGTACAGTGAAGACTTACCTTAAAGGGTATTTGTAGCACCAATTAACTGCAATTTTCTTCATAAATACATTATGAGATCCATAAACACCATAGACTAAGGAAGTACCATGTCCTAAACGTATGTTGCCCTTGGGTAACCTGTTTATAAACATTAAATGGATTAATTTTCTCATATAAAAATTTAAAATATATGGAGTAAAATTTCATATACTGTATGAAAATATTTTTGTAAATAACTTACTGTATTTAAATCTGAACATAGCAGGATGTTTCTCGAAAGGATAAACTTACCCAAGAATCTGTATAATACTACTGTATACCAAAAATGATGTGTGACCAGTGATATATTTCAAGGGATGTTCATGAAAGGGTATACCTAGTTTCACTCCAGGTCTCATGTCCACTTCAATATTGTACCACTGGTTCATCTTTCTTGCCAAACATCAGCCTGCTGACAAACAAATTATTATTTTATGTACAGATATAAACACATGAAATTTTAACAACTTTTAAATAATAATTTTAAAAACTTCAAAAACTTTAGAAAAAACTCTAAATTTATAGGACTCACTAGGAAAGACTTGCATGTATAAATACTTACAAAAATTACATGAAGTATCAACTCCTTCCAGAGCTTCATTTCAGAAGATGACGCCATCCAGTCTTGGGATATGAATTAACATACTTCTTCATGGATCTTGAAATGGTGTGAATAGAAAAAAAATTAGTAGGTGCAAAAGTATGAAACTGAGGAGGAATTGTTTTCGTACAGATATGTTGTTATGGCAGTCAAACCCAGCCCAAAAAACTATAAGTACCAAGAAGTTTCAGTATTCCTCAGACACAAGTTTTATGAGATCTTTTGAAACAGTAACATGGTGAAGTATCATGGACCTTATCCTTTAAAAGTTTGTGTATGAAAATATTAGTAAATAATATTTTTTCATACAAACAGCTAGAGGTGAATAAACAAAATATAAAAAAAAACACTAGAAATTCATATATCAAGGATATCTTTACAGGTAAAATTCAAGCTTATAGATATGAATTACCTATATGCCTTCTAATAAGAAGGCCTACCAAAAGAAAATTTAAAACTGCTATTCAAAGTCTTGAAAATTACTTGGTCACATGTTGAATTGAGATTTCCTTAGAAGTCTGAAGTTTCCCTTCACTGTGGCATACAACAGGTAACAGAAAGAGCTGCTCTGAATTTTGGGATTTACCTGAAAGGAATGTAAAATTACTCCTAAGGGCAAGTTCCATTTAAATTTTTCTCAAACAAACAGTTGGCAGCAAATGATTTAAAAATTAGATAATAATCAAAATTTTAACATTATAAAAAAAAAAAACGGTGCTTGAAATCCTGTGAACTTACCTGAATCAGTTTCAGAAAGGAAAACCTACCAACATAAGTGAATACCACCTTGTGGAAAATTTAAAACTGCTATTCCAAGTCTTGAAAATTACTTTGTCACATGCTGAATTGAGATTTCTTTAAAAGCCTGAGGTTTCCCTTCACTATGGCATACAACAGGTAACAGAAAGAGCAGCTCTGAATTTTGGAATGTACCTGAAAGGCATGTAAAATTACTCGTAAGGGCAAATTCCATTTAAGTTTTTCACAAATAAACAGTTGGCAAAGATTTAAAAATTAGAAAATGACTGAAATTTTAACAACATTATTACAAAAAAAAACTGTGCTTGAAATTCTGCGAACTTACCTGAATCAGTTTCAAAAAGGAAAACCTACCAACATCAGTGAATACCATCATCTGAAAAATTCCAAATAATTCTTCTCTGCCTTGTTTGGTGATCCTTTAACACAAGAAGGAAGCTCCTTGTCTCCAGCATCCGATCACCTCCCTGGCATTGTTTAGTGAACCTTCGATTCAAAGGGGAAGCTCCAGTCATCTCCACAGCCTTAACCTTTGATCCTTCATCTCAAGGGGGAAGTTCCACGTCTCCAACAACTGATCAGCTCCAAGGCATTGTCATCTCGACCAAAGGGGAAAGTTTGTCTCCAGCATCCAGTCATCTCCACAGCCTTGTCCAGTAATCCTTCGACATGGGGGAAGTTCGTCTCCAGCATCTGGTCAACAACTGATCAGCGTCCAAGGAAGTTGTCTCCAACATCCGGTCATCTCACACCTTGTTCGCCAACCAACTCGGGGGAAGTTCCACATCTCAGCATCCAATCATCTCCAGTGTTGTTCAGCCTTGTGCAGTAACTCCAATCCAGTCATCTCGATCTTCAATGAGGGGGAAGTTCCACGTCTCCAGCATCTGGTCATCTCCACAGCCTTATCCTTCGATCCTTCGTCTCAGGGGAAGTTCCACGTCTCCAACATCCGGTCATCTCCACACCTTGTTCGCCAATCCTTCAACTCGAGGGGGAAGTTCCACATCTCCAGCATCCGGTCATCTCCGTAGTGTTGTTCAGCAATCCTGCAGCTCGAGGGGGAAGTTCCATAACTCCAGCATCCAGTCATCTCCACAGCCTTGTCTAGCAATCCTTCAACATGAGGGGGAAGTTCCACGTCTCCAGCATCTGGTCATCTCCACAGCCTTATCCTTCGATCCTTCGTCTCAAGGGGGAAGTTCCACATCTCCAACATCCGGTCATCTCCACACCTTGTTCGCCAATCCTTCAACTCGAGGGGGAAGTTCCACATCTCCAGCATCCGGTCATCTCCATAGTGTTGTTCAGCAATCCTGCAGCTCGAGGGGGAAGTTCCATAACTCCAGCATCCAGTCATCTCCACAGCCTTACTCGGAGATCTTCAATCCAAGGGGGAAGTTCCACGTCTCCAGCATCTGGTCATCTCCACAGCCTTATCCTTCGATCCTTCGTCTCAAGGGGGAAGTTCCACGTCTCCAACATCCGGTCATCTCCACACCTTGTTCGCCAATCCTTCAACTCGAGGGGGAAGTTCCACATCTCCAGCATCCGGTCATCTCCATAGTGTTGTTCAGCAATCCTGCAGCTCGAGGGGGAAGTTCCATAACTCCAGCATCCAGTCATCTCCACAGCCTTACTCGGAGATCTTCAATCCAAGGGGAAGTTCCACATCTCCAACATCTGGTCATCTCCACTGCCTTATCCCTCAGTCCTTCCACTGAAGGGTGAAGTTCCATCTCAGCATCCAATCATCTCCTCTGCCTTGTTCGACGATCCTTTTACTAAAGGGGAAAGTACCACATCTCCAGCATCCTGTCATCCCCACAGCATTATATGGCAATCCTTCAACTTGAGGGGGAGCTCTACAAATCCAACATCCAATCATGCCCAGAGCCTTATTCAGTGATCCTTCAAACCGAGGGGGAAGTTCCACATCTCCAGCATCCAGTCATCTCTATGGCCTTGTTCAGCAATCCTTCAACTCTGGGGGAAGTTCCATGTCTCCAACATCTGGTCATCTCCACAGCCTTATCGCCAATCCTTTGTCTCAAGGGGATGTTCCACATCTCCAGCATCCGGTCATCTCCACACCTTGTTCAGCGATCCTTGAGCTCGAGGGGAAGTTCCACATCTCCAGCATCCGATCAGCTCCACAGGCATTGACCGTGATCTTCGACCAAAGGGGAAGTTCCTTGTCTCCAACATCCAATCATCTCCCATCCTTATCCAGCAATCCTTCAACATGAAGGGGAAGTTCCATCTCAGCATCCAATCATCTCCACAGCCTTATCCTTCGATCCTTCGTCTCAAGGGGATGTACCACATCTCCAGCATCCGGTCATCCCCACACATTATATGGCAATCCTTCAACTTGAGGGGGAGTTCCACATCTCCAACATCCAATCAGCTCCAAGGCCTTATACCAGTGATCCTTCGACCAAGGGGAAAGTTCCACATCTCCAGCATCCAGTCATCTCTATGGCCTTGTTCAGCAATCCTTCAACTCTGGGGGAAGTTCCATGTCTCCAGCATCTGGTCATCTCCACAGCCTTATCCTTTGATCCTTTGTCTCAAGGGGGATGTTCCACGTCTCCAGCATCCGGTCATCTCCACACCTTGTTCGCCGATCCTTCAACTCGAGGGGGAAGTTCCACATCTCCAGCATCCGATCAGCTCCAAGGCATTGACCGTGATCCTTCGACCAAAGGGGAAAGTTCCTTGTCTCCAGCATCCAATCATCTCCACATCCTTGTCCAGCAATCCTTCAACATGAGAGGGAAGTTCCACGTCTCCAGCATCTGGTCATCTCCACAGCCTTATCCTTTGATCCTTCGTCTCAAGGGGGAAGTTCCACATCTCCAGTATCCGGTCATCTCCACACCTTGTTCGCCGATCCTTCAGCTCGAGGGGGAAGTTCCACATCTCCAGCATCCGATCAGCTCCAAGGCATTGTACCGTGATCCTTCGACCAAAGGGGAAAGTTCCTTGTCTCCAGCATCCAATCATCTCCACATCCTTGTCCAGCAATCCTTCAACATGAGAGGGAAGTTCCACATCTCCAGCATCCGGTCATCTCCATGGTGTTGTTCAGCAATCCTGCAGCTCGAAGGGAAAGTTCCATAACTCCAGCATCCAGTCATCTCCACGGCCTTACTCGGCAATCCTTCAATCCAAGGGGGAAGTTCCACATCTCCAGCATCTGGTCGTCTCCACGGCCTTATCCCTCAATCCTTCCACTGAAGGGTGACGTTCCATCTCAGCATCCAGCCATCTCCTCTGCCTTGTTCGACGATTTTTTTACTCGAGGGAAAAGTTCCACATCTTCAGCATCCTGCCATCTCCACGGCATTATATGGCAATCCTTCAACTTGAGGGGGAGCTCTACATCTCCAACATCCAATCATTTCCGCAGATTTATTCGGTGATCTTTCAACCCGAGGGGGGAAGTTCCACATCTCCAGCATCCAGTCATCTCCATGGCCTTGTTCAGCAATCCTTCAACTCTGGGGAAGTTCCACATCTCCAGCATCTAGTCATCTCCACAGCCTTATCCTTCGATCCTTCATCTCAATGGGAAGTTCCATGTCTCCAGCATCTGGTCACCACACCGTGTTCGTCGATCCTTCAACTCGAGAGGGAAGTTCCACATCTCCAGCATCTGATCAGCTCCAAGGCCTTGTACAGTGATCCTTCAACCAAAGGGGAAAGTCCTTTGTCTCCAGCATCCAATCATCTCCACAGCCTTGTCTAGCAATCCTTCGACATGAGGGGGAAGTTCCACGTCTCCAGCATCCAGTCATCTCCACAGCCTTATCCTTCGATCCTTCGTCTCAAGGGGGAAGTTCCACGTCTCCAGCATCCGGTCATCTCCACACCTTGTTCGCCAATCCTTCAACTCTAGGGGGAAGTTCCACATCTCCAACATCCGATCAGCTCCAAGGCCTTGTACCGTAATCCTTCAACCAAAGTTCCTTGTCTCCAGCATCCAATCATCTCCACAGCCTTGTCTAGCAATCCTTCAACATGAGGGGGAAGTTCCACGTCTCCAGCATCTGGTCATCTCCACAGCCTTATCCTTCGATCCTTCGTCTCAAGGGGGAAGTTCCACATCTCCAGCATCCAATCATCTCCACAGTCTTGTCCAGCAATCCTTTGACATGAAGGGGAAAGTTCAGCAATCCTTGACTTGAGGGGGTAGATCCATGTCTCCAGCCTCCAGTCACTGAAGGGTGAAGTTCCACGTCTCCAGCATATGGTCATCTCGTCAGCATTATGTGACGATCCTTCAACTTGAGGAGAAGTTCCACATCTCCAGTATCCGGTCATCTCCACACCCTTATTCGGTGATTGTTCAGCCCGAGGGAGAAGTTCCACATCTCCAGCATCCAGTCATCTCCACAGCCTTGTTCAGCAATCCAACTCTAGGAAGAAGTTGCACGTTTCCAGCATTTGGTCATCTCCACGGCCTTATCCTTCGACCCTTCGTCTCAAGGGGGAAGTTCCATGTCTCCAGCTTCCGGTCATCGCCAAACCTTACTCGCTGATCCTTTGACTCGAGGGGGAAGTTCCACATCTCCAGCATCTGATCAGCTCCAAGGCCTTGTACCGTGGTTCTGTGACCAAAGGGGAAAGTTCCTTGTCTCCAGCATCCAATCATCTCCACAGCCTTATTCAGCCATCCTTCGACTTAAGGGGGAATGTTCCACCTCTCCAGCATCCAGTCATCTCCATGGTCTTGCTCAGCAATCCTTCACTTCGGGGGGTAGAACCATGTCACCAGCATCCAGTCCCTGAAGTGTGAAGTTCCATATCTCCAGCATCCAGTCATCTCCTCTGCCTTGTTAGCCAATCCTTTTACTTGAGGGGGAAGTTCCATGTCTCCAGCATCCAGTCATCTCCATGGCTTTATATGACAATCCTTCAACTTGAAGGGGAGTTCCACATCTCCAGCATCCTGTCATCTCCACAGCCTTATATGGTGATTCTTCAACCAGAGGGGGTCAACCCGAGGGGGAAGTTCCGCATCTCCAGCATCCAGTCACCTCCATGGCCGTGTTCAGCAATCCTTCAGTTCGAAGGGGAAGTTCCACGTCTCCAGCATCTGGTCATCTCCACATCTTGTTTGCTAATCCTTCAACTCGAGGGGGAAGTTCCACATCTCCAGCATCCGATCAGCTCCAAGGCCTTGTCCAGTGATCCTTCGACCAAAGGGTAAAGTTTCTTGTCTCCAGCATCTCGACATCCTTGTTCAGCAATCCTTCGACTTGAGGAGGAAAGCTCCACGTCTCCAGCATCCAGTCATCTCCATGGCCTTATTCAGCAATTCTTCACTCGACGGGGTAGATCCACGACTCCGGCATTCAGTCATTTCTGCAGCCTTGTTCGGTGATCCTCCAACTCGAGGGGGAAGTTCTACATCTCCTGCGGCCGATCATTCCATGACCTTGTTCAGTAATCCTTCGACCCGAAGGGGAAGTTCCATGTCTCCATCATGCAATCAGCTCCAAAGCCTTGTCCAGTGATGCTTTGACCAAAAGGGGAAGTTCCACTTTCCAGCATCTGATCATTTTCACGACCTTGTTTGGCGATCCTTTGACTTGAGGGGGAAGTTCTACATCTCCTGCAGCCATTCATCTCCATGGCCTTGTTCGACAATCCTTCAACTCGAAGGGGAGGCTCCATTCTCCAGCATCCAATCATTTCCATGACCTTGTTCAGCAGTCTTTCTACTCAAGGGGAAAGGTCCACTTCTCCAGCATCCAATCGTCTCCTATGCCATGTTCAGCAATCCTTTGACTCAAGGGTGAAATTCCATGTCTCCACCATATGATCATCTCCACAACCTTGTTCGGTGATCCTTCGACTTAAGGGGGCTATCCTGTGACTTGAGAGGGAAGTTCCATATCTCCAGCATCCAGTTATCTCTCTGGCCTTGTTTGGTGATCCTTCAACTCTAGAGGGGAGTTCCATGTCTCCAGCATTTGATCATTTCCCTTGCTTTGTTTGGCAATATTTTGCCTCAATAGGGAAATTCCATATCTTCGTCTGTGATCATCTGCTCGGCCTTGTTCGGCAGTCCTTCAACTCGAGTGGGAAGTTCCACATCTCCAGCATGCGATCATCTCCAAGGCCTTGTTTGGTAATCCTTCAACTCATGGAAAGTTCTATATCTCCAGCATCCAATCATCTTCACAGTCTAATTTAGTGATCCTTTGACAAAAGAGGGATGTTCCATATTTTCAGCGCTCAATCACCTTCACGGCCTTGTTTGGTGATCCTTTGACATGAGAGGGAATTCATTTATCCAGCATCCAATCATCATTTCGTTCTAGTTTTATGATCCTTTGACATAAGAGAAAAGTTCACTGCCGTCAGCATCCTATCATCTTCACAGCTTATTTTGGTGATAGCCACAAAAGTGTAGTTCAATGTCTCAGAATCCAGTCATCTTCACGGCTTTGTTTTGTGATCCTTTGACAAAGTAGGGGAGTTCCATGTCCCCAACATGTGATCATCCTTAAAGCCTAGTTTTTTTATTCTTAGACAAGTTCCATGTCCCAAACTTCTGATCATCTTTACTGTCTTGTTTGGTGATTCTTTGCCATAAGAGGGAAGTGCCACGCCTCCTGCATCCAATCATCTTCGTAGCCTTGTTTGGTGATCCTTTGACACAAGAGGGAAGTTCCATATCCCCAACATTCAATCTTCTGCATGGCCTTGATTTGACTCCATAAGGAAGTTTCACATCTCCATCAGCCAGTCAACTTCAGAACCTTGGTGTGTAATCCTTTGACACTATAATAGAGGGAAGTGTCCACATCCCCAGCATCCAATCATCTTCAGAGCCTTGTTGTGTGTCCTGTGACCATAAGAGAGGGAAGTTCAGTGCCCTCAACATCATGTGATCCTTTGACATTGTAACTGAAGGAAGGGCCATGGCCCTAACATTCGATCATCTTCAGAGCCCTGTGTATGAACATATCAAACAGATTAGGTTTCTTGTACAAGAGGTTAAAACTACTGGAAAAAATGTTACAAGTACAAAAGTTTCATGTACCTAAAATTTATTTTACATGAAATAACTGGTCTAAGGTTTGTACAGCTTACCTGAATACGTGACAGTTAATGACCTACCAAAAATGTTCAACACTTCGCCAAAGCTTCCACAATATTTCTTACAAATAGGAGAGGGATAATGAGGATGCTCGTGTGCCAAATACTTCTTACCATGAGTGTTAAAGCCCTGCATACAGAAATAACAAATATTAGTATTTTTTAATATCAAAAGTTTTTCGGTGCGCAAAATATCCCAAGACCTGGAATGAAGATGCTTTCTAAAATCATATGGGACATAGTTTAAAATTTCCATAGAACATCTTTACTAAAAATCTTTATCTCAAAAGTTTGCAAAGTAGAATATTTCAATGCCTTTTGTTCTTTACAAAAATGTGTGATCTGAAGTTAATGTTTGATAATTTATTGACATCACTTATCATATTCAGTGAATGAAGATATGTTTGTGTGTTTAGTTAGTGTCTGTAAGAAAAACTGTGCATATCTGAATGCAAACAATTAAAAAGCAAAATGCATTTCAAATCCAAAAGAAAATTCCTGCCATGAATTTTAGAATTTCCTTCCAGCTACTGCTGATTGTGTATATAGTTACGTACAAGGGACATCATGTGAGATTTAAAAAAAAATATATGTATTACAGTAGTAATACTGTATACTGTATCTCAAATCTAAAATTTTTCTCAATAACTGTGCAGTGACATTTAGTAATACCTCACATGCCACTTTTTATAAGAAACAAATGGAAATATGTTTTTCCTTCTGTCAGAAAAACAAAACACTTGACCAAATATATTGTGTGCACAGTATTCTAGAAGGAATAATTCACTTTTCATCTGCATGAGAGAAACCCTTTCTATCGGCTTTACTTCGGTCCACAAAGTGAGCCCCTCTCTAATTGTTGGTTAGAGTTACAGTTTTATCTACTATTTAGATGAATAACTCTGCTGAATTTAACTGTATTAATCAATGAGTTTAGTAAATACATGGTTTAATGTCAAAATATGAACTTGTGACGGTCAACTATGATATCGCTTTTAGAGAGACCCCTCTCTAAGTACCGATTCTTTGTCTTATCGCATAAATATTTAGGAAAACATTGTAGAATTGAGTGACGTGTATTCAAAAATCTTTATTCAAATGTATTTACTATATATTGGTCCTATCGCTGATTTTTACTAATTCATGTTCGCACGCGCAGTTACACCTGAAGTGGTTTACTGTGTCAGAATATACTTTAAATGCCGGAATTTAGGTTTAATATTAAACTTTTTTCCATTCTGTCCCTCTTAAGTAGGTAACCAATGAACACCAGTTTTGATGGGCGTGACCCTATATGGCAAGGATCTATTCGTCATTGATTTGGTAGATAATTTGTTAGACAGTGACATTATTTTTTTGTTATGATTACATTCTAATCCCGAAGCATTCTTAGCGTATCCATTTTAGAATGCATTACAAGTGTTCGGTATGAAAACTATTTTTATTAGGATGATATGTACCATTTTCACTTTAAATATAGCATGTTATTTCACATGAAAGTTTTCGCCAATTCGTACGCGTAAGTTCCCTCTGGGTTTAAGAATTTTGTCTCTAATAATTCTCCTAGATATTTTTGAATGTTTCTGTTTTGTCTCTTCCCGTCCATCCAATTCTTGATACCTTCTTTATGAGGAAGGGAGAGCGAGGTCGGGGGAGGGGGGCAAGGGACACATGGTATCCCTGGTGTTTATAACTAGGTAGAACTGTGTATTAGCTGCATCAGAAGTCACAATTACAGTTACAGAATTACAATAAAACTTCCCATTACTTTCATACTCCATGACACTGCGACAGCGTATATTCTAAATAATGTAGGATTCAGAATCCGGCCTTATGGTACTCCCTTGACATTTTTTTTTTTGTGATAAGTTATCCAAGTCAGGCAACTCACAGGCAGTTTTTGGGCATCATGAACGACCATCCATTCCAAGACTTGTATTATATACTCTAGAGTACTGTAGTTTATGATACTAAAGTACTTGAGTGAAGGATAGCACACTATAACTCTGGCTACAAAAGGCTGAGACTCGAAGGTGATTAGCACTGCTGCCATATTTTCTTAAACCCGTTCAAACTCTTCAGGCAAAAGGGTGATAATTTGGTAGATTTGGCAGTTTTTTTGAGCGGCGCTGCCATTTCCCCGTGTATAGATGACTAAGGGAAGTGACCACGGGTCACAATAATAAGAGGACTGTCTGTCACATCCCTCCATTTATCAGTACAAAAGCAAAACACGAAGATCAAAACATTATACCTGGACCTTGCTTCACATTTTTCAAATTCCTCAATACAAAATTTAATTAAATATATATATATATATATATATATATATATATATATATATATATATATATATATATATATATATATATATATATATAAAGTGACTTCATTTGAAATATATACACATGCATACATTACTTAAAAATAAAGTCACTTGCAAATTGAAGCAAATAGCTGGACAGTACGCTCGGATATGTCCACTCTCAGGATTAACCTTAATCTCGAGGTTAATCCTGAAAATGCACCTTTTTGGATTAGGATTAAATACATCCTTCGGCAAGATGGGAAACGTGGCAACGCCGCTAATTAAAGGAAAGTCTCAACCTTTCATAGCTATAGAGTTTATAGGTTCCAGTAGCATCAGTTGCATTTTCGCCATTACCTATACTTTTCAGGAATTCTTTTATCGAGGAGATAGAAGATAATTCAGTTGAAAGCATATATACTATCCCAAAACCCAGCAATGCAAGAGCACTGGTCGTGTCATAAGTAAGAGCCAAGAGTAAGAGAGAAAAGCATTGGCGGAAGTAAAAATGCAACTGATCATGCACATCAACTGTAAGTTAAAAGCTACCGGTTGAGCTTTCAGGCTCCAGGGAAATATACGCGAGTTTTCAACAAATAATCAGGCTGTTTGTCACTGACTTTGCAAAGCTTCAACATGAAAAATAGATCAAAATGAAACGATGCCAACTACTCATAAATATGGTCATGTAACAGAGTAGTTAGGTGCCTTCATACGCCATCGTATTTAATTGGTTTGTTAAATAACTTTAATAAGCCAAGAGCTAGACGAGCTCATAATATAAAAGGGTAGTAGTTAAAGACAACACTAGCGAACTTGCTAAAATTTAGACGATTCTACCCTTTCACAATTATAAACTGATAGCTTTTAACGTGTAATTAAACAAGTCGAAAGTGCATTTTTGAAAATTATATATATATATATATATATATATATATATATATATATATATATATATATATATATATATATATATATATATATATATATATATATGCTGCCATAAAATGGAACTGCTGCAGCATTTGCAAAAATACAAAACTGAGAAAATGGTAGATACTCCTTTGCCTTACTACTAATTTTGCAGATACTGCAAATGGGACCCCTAAATACTCATGGAAAGCATTAAAGAATCGTTTTGAAACTGCGGTAACTTGAGTACTAGTATTTTACGAGCCCAATAGGTGGCATATCTCAATTTCGAAAATTTTGCAGATACTGCAGTTTTCCATCTTAGGGCAGTATGTGTGTATGTACATACATATATGTACATACATACATATATATTTCGATTAAAAAAAGAACTAGGCTAATTTAACTCATTTCCATGACGTCAGGAACTTAGGTCGCAAATGAATGCACAAACTGCTCGTCTACTTATTTACAGGAGTTTATGTCACAATATAATCATCATTGTCAGTCCATTGTGGGATGTTGAAACAAAAGAAAATTCATCACGGTTTCATATTGAAAAATGATTGGCTTGAAGAAAAAGAAGCTCAACCGAATATATTAAAAAATAAACCAAAAAAAGATAAAAAGGATATTTAAATGATGGAGAAATAAGGTGCATCTAGCTCCATTGGTAAAATAAAATATATATATATATATATATGTGTGTGTGTGTGTGTATGTATGTATGTATGTATGTATATATATATGTATATATATATATATATATATATATATATATATATATATATATATATATATATGTGTGTGTGTGTGTGTGTGTGTGTGTGTGTGTGTGTGTGTATGTAATGTATGTACAGTATATAATGGACACATCTGTACCTCTATATCTATCAGTCTATCTATCTAGCTATCTGTCTATCTCTCTATCTATTTATCTGCCAACATTACAGCGTATGCTGATGATATTATTCTATTGTCTTGATCTACTTTCAGTCAACAGCAGTCAATATATCAAGTGCACTGGCCTGCAGCTGACTTGCGGTTGTGTTTCAGCAATGAAAAAACAAAATGCATACAGTTTGCCTCCGTGAGGCTTTTTGTGCTTAAGGAACAACTCATTCAATTTGCAATGTCCTTTAAACATATAGGATTTTTATCATTCAAAGTGATTAAAGATATACTGAAAACTTGGATCGCACACGTGGTAAATTTTACATGGAATTCAACAATTTACTGAAAAATTTCATTAAAAATAGTCTTGAATTGAAAAATAAAGTCCGCAGTAGTATTTATGTATATTGCTATATACAGGAAGCCTTCGCCAATTTGATCAGCTGGCCTCTTCAGCCAGAATAAATAGAAATAATAATAATATGACTTCCATTTTTTAAAGATGGTTTCATAAATGTAATATTATTTCTATGTATATTCAGGCTGAAGAGGCGAAAGCTTCCGGTATAAAGCAATGCACACACATATTACTGCAGACTTCATATTTCAATTTAAGATCACGAGAAAGTGATATCAAATAAAAAAAATAGTCTTGTTTCGGTCTAAATAATATTGCTTACAAATGCATGGTGCCGAGTTGGTGGATTGATAATAATAAATATGCTGGTTCCTTAAAATAGTTTGCATTTGCCGTAGGGCCATTAAAAAGAGAGGCTTTTTGTGCTCAAGGAACAACTCATTCAATTTGCAATGTCCTTTAAACATATAGGATTTTTATCATTCAAAGTGATTAAAGATATACTGAAAACTTGGATCCCACACGTGGTAAATTTTACATGGAATTCAACAATTTACTGAAAAATTTCATTAAAAATAGTCTTGAATTGAAAAACAAAGTCCGCAGTAGTATTTATGTATATTGCTATATACAGGAAGCCTTCGCCAATTTGATCAGCTGGCCTCTTCAGCCAGAATAAATAGAAATAATAATAATATGACTTCCATTTTTTAAAGATGGTTTCATAAATGTAATATTATTTCTGTGTATATTCAGGCTGAAGAGGCGAAACTTTCAGTATAAAGCAATGCACACACATATTACTGCAGACTTCATATTTCAATTTAAGATCACGAGAAAGTGATATCAAATAAAAAAAATAGTCTTGTTTCGGTCTAAATAATATTGCTTACAAATGCATGGTGCCGAGTGGTGGATTGATAATAATAAATATGCTGGTTCCTTAAAATAGTTTGCATTTGCCGTAGGGCCATTAAAAAGAGAGGCTTTTGTGCTCAAGGAACAACTCATTCAATTTGCAATGTCCTTTAAACATATAGGATTTTTATCATTCAAAGTGATTAAAGATATACTGAAAACTTGGATCCCACACGTGGTAAATTTTACATGGAATTCAACAATTTACTGAAAAATTTCATTAAAAATAGTCTTGAATTGAAAAATAAAGTCCGCAGTAGTATTTATGTATATTGCTATATACAGGAAGCCTTCGCCAATTTGATCAGCTGGCCTCTTCAGCCAGAATAAATAGAAATAATAATAATATGACTTCCATTTTTAAAGATGGTTTCATAAATGTAATATTATTTCTATGTATATTCAGGCTGAAGAGGCGAAAGTTTCCAGTATAAAGCAATGCACATACATATTACTGCAGACTTCATATTTCAAGTTAAGATCACGAGAAAGTGATATCAAATAAAAAAATAGTCTTGTTTCGGTCTAAATAATATTGCTTACAAATGCATGGTGCCGAGTTGTGGATTGATAATAATAAATATGCTGGTTCCTTAAAATAGTTTGCATTTGCCGTAGGGCCATTAAAAAAGAGGCCTTTTGTGCTCAAGGAACAACTCATTCAATTTGCAATGTCCTTTAAACATATAGGATTTTTATCATTCAAAGTGATTAAAGATATACTGAAAACTTGGATCCCACACGTGGTAAATTTTACATGGAATTCAACAATTTACTGAAAAATTTCATTAAAAATAGTCTTGA
Organism: Macrobrachium rosenbergii; assembly: GCF_040412425.1. NCBI lineage: Eukaryota > Metazoa > Arthropoda > Malacostraca > Decapoda > Palaemonidae > Macrobrachium > Macrobrachium rosenbergii. The sequence continues at coordinate 38,129,338 of NC_089783.1, read as the reverse complement.
ATTGAAAAACAAAGTCCGCAGTAGTATTTATGTTATTGCTATATACAGGAAGCCTTCGCCAATTTGATCAGCTGGCCTCTTCAGCCAGAATAAATAGAAATAATAATAATATGACTTCCATTTTTAAAGATGGTTTCATAAATGTAATATTATTTCTATGTATATTCAGGCTACTTTCCAGTATAAAGCAATGCACACACATATTACTGCAGACTTCATATTTCAATTTAAGATCACGAGAAAGTGATATCAAATAAAAAAAATAGTCTTGTTTCGGTCTAAATAATATTGCTTACAAATGCATGGTGCCGAGTGGTGGATTGATAATAATAAATATGCTGGTTCCTTAAAATAGTTTGCATTTGCCGTAGGGCCATTAAAAAGAGAGGCTTTTTGTGCTCAAGGAACAACTCATTCAATTTGCAATGTCCTTTAAACATATAGGATTTTTATCATTCAAAGTGATTAAAGATATACTGAAAACTTGGATCCCACACGTGGTAAATTTTACATGGAATTCAACAATTTACTGAAAAATTTCATTAAAAATAGTCTTGAATTGAAAAATAAAGTCCGCAGTAGTATTTATGTATATTGCTATATACAGGAAGCCTTCATAATTTGATCAGCTGGCCTCTTCAGCCAGAATAAACAGAAATAATAATAATATGACTTCCATTTTTTAAAGATGTTGTCATAAATGTAATATTATTTCTATGTGTATTCAGGCTGAAGAGGCGAAAGCTTCCGGTATAAAGCAATGCACACACATATTACTGCAGACTTCATATTTCAATTTAAGATCTGAAAAGTGATATCAAATAAAAAAATAGTCTTGTTTCGGTCTAAATAATATTGCTTACAAATGCATGGTGCCGAGTGGTGGATTGATAATAATAAATATGCTGGTTCCTTAAAATAGTTTGCAATTGCCGTAGGGCCATTAAAAAGAGATTCTTGAGTCTCCGCTCATGAATTTGAGCAGTGAACATCTAATTATTCATCTGAAAGTTTCTTTTATAGTGATTTATCTGATACTTAATTAAAGGAGGGCTTATGGAATACTATCTCTACGTCTGTCACTACTGCTGCTGCTACTACTACAACTGCTTTGTCTACTACTACTACTACAACTCTTCGTCTACTACTACTGCTACTGCTGCTGCTGCTGCTACTACTACAACTACTACTGCTATTACTACTACTACTATTACTACTACTACTATTACTACTGCTACTACTACAACTCTTCGTCTACTACTGCTGCTGCTGCTGCTGTTGCTGCTACTACTACAACTACTACTACTACTACTGCTGCTACTACTACAACTCTGTCTGCTGCTGCTGCCAGCAGCACTACTGCTGCACTACTGCTACTGCTGCTGCTGTTGCTGCTGCTGCTGCTGCTACTGCTGCTGCTGCTGCTGCTGCTGCTACTGCTACTGCATCTGGTGCTAGTGCTGCCACCGCTGCTGCTGCTGTTACATCTGCCACCACGGCTGCTGCCACCACTACTGCCACTGCTGCTGCTGCTGCACCACTACTGCTGCTGCAGCGCCAACTACTACTACATCTACTGCTGCTGCTACTGCTATTGCATCTACTGCCACTACCATTGCTGCTGTCATCACTAATACTACATCTACTACTATTACTGCTGCTAATATTACTACTACTGCTGCTAATACTACTACTGCTACTGCTAATACTACTACTACTGCTACTACTACTAGTTCTACAACTACTACTGCTGCTGCTACTACTACTACTACTACTACTACTACTACTACTACTACTACTATTATCTATCTATACATACATAAAGTACATACATATATATATATATATATATATATATATATATATATATATATATATATATATATGTGTGTGTGTGTGTGTGTGTGTGTGTGTGTGTGTGTGTGTGTGTATGTATAATTACAACTGATTAGAATGTCAAAAAGTGTTACAAAAAAAGTTTTTATATGAACAGAGAAAGGAACAGAACTACCATCTGTCTTCAAGCTAAAAAAAAAAAAAAAAAAACATTCAGGGAGGTTGGTTTACTTCTTTTAACAACTTATCTTTACTTGCTACATTATTTTTGACAAGATTTTTCAAAAATACACCCAATTTAAAACTATTCTGACAAATGTTACAATTCTGAAAGAGATTTTTTTTTTTAATTCTGATCAGTCGTATCCTCTGAAGAGGGAGCCAAGTGGTCCCCCCGAAAGCTAAATGAATTTCATATTCATGGATTGTTGTCCTGTACACATGGAAAATGTGTATATTTATACTGTATGTATGTATGTTTGTATGTATGTATGTATGTATGTTTGTATGCGTGTATGTGTGTAATATTAATATATGTGCGTGTAAAATTAATATTTTAACAAAGATTCGTTCACCTTTTTAAACAGTTGTATAAGAATTGTTAATAAAAGGATTATACAGATTATTAAAGAACGAAAACACACACATATATACATAAATAAATAAATTTCTGACTCACATCAGTATCAAACCCAGGTCTTTCAATTGAAAAGCAAGGGCGCTGCCCAATAGGCCATGCAAGTCATAAAAGAAGTTGGAACCTGAGGGCAACTGCACCCAAGCAATTACCTGGGCAAGCTAACTGCTTGCATACCAGCATGTTTTCCCCAACTTCCCGACTCAGCAATGACCCAATTAACAACATTTCATTCGAATGATCCCGTCTAGGCGAATAAGATAGAAATAATCAACACACAATCACATGTGGAACAGAAATAAATCTCTGACTCACATCAGGATCGGACACAGGTCCTTCAACTGAAAAGCACCGGCGCAGCCCACTAGGCCTTGATTTTCAATTGAAAGACTTGGGTTCGATCCTGATGTGAATCAGAAATTTATTTCTGTTCCACAAGTGATTGTGTGTTGATTATTTCTTATTCACTCAGAAGGGATAATTCGAATGAAATGCTGTCAATTGGGTCATTGCCGATTCGGGAAGTTGGGGAAAACATGGTGGTATGCAAGCAGTTAGCTTGCCCGGGTAATTGCTTGGGTGCAGTTGCCCTCAGGTTCCAACTCCTATTATGACTTGTATGGCCTAGTGGGCAGCGCCCTAGCTTTTCGATTGAAAGACCTGGGTTCGATCCTGATGTGAGCCAGAAATTTACTTCTGTTCCACACGTGATCGTGTGTTGATTATTTATATATATATATATATATATATATATATATATATATATATATATATATATATATATATATATATATATAATCTAGTAAGTGTGTAATAATATTTTACCAACAAAACAAGGTCCAGGGTTTGATATATGTGGTTGTACATGAACTCCCGATAAAAGCTGTTTAAGAAAAAATAAAATACGAAAACTATAAATCCTTAAAATATGTTCCAAGAAGAGTACCAAAAGAAAAGTGTCTTCTGACAGGCATTATTTATATACACAATCCAATTACCGTGGATTTAAAAGAAAAAAAAGAAAAACCAAAGAGTGAGTTCTTTGCAGATAATACAGAGTTTTACCTAGCCATGTTAAACACTACAGTTGTTAATATCAAAACAGGTTAATAATGAAGATTATCAAGAGTTGGATGAACAGAAAAAAAAGATAGATAATAAACGAAAATACCGTAAAACTTTTTGTATTATAACTTGAAAAAGTTTTCTTGATATGAAAACAGGTTGAATGAACAATACAAGATTGAATATAGTAAAGACAGCAGGGAACACAGCGATACTAACCGATCAATATCTAAAAACTCTATGACAGATATACAGATATGACATATCAAGTATTAAATTAGCTACAACAGCACATCATCACCTAAGAAATATAGTCTTCATAAAAATCATCTAAATATGGATGCGTTAAAAATCTCTGTGCATAACTGAGCTTCGCTGGCTACCTATTAAAGAGAGAATTGAATATATAAGATTTTTTCACTTGCCAGCAATAAACTGAAAAAGTATAAAGGACCTCGTAGAAACATTTACCACTAAAGGTATAAAAACACGTAGAAACATTGGTAAATGTTACTTAGAAAATGCAAGCGAACTTTTGAATACACTTCAACTAGACTACTCAGTTCGATCTCCAAGTAACTAAAACTGTGTTCAGGCATAGACCTAAAATCAGAACCCGGAAATAAAAGTCATACAAGAAAACTATACGAATAAAAAAAATGGGGCTCACAGTTAATAATAAGAACGGAATTTAGGTAGATTTTTTTTAAAACCGATTGATTATCCGGTAAAAATGTTTCGAGTTAACCCGAAATCTTTCAAAGGTTATAAACCTAACTAGAAATTTCACAAGACCTTGTAATAAAAAGAAAGGTCATACGAAGCTAAAAGCAATTTTGAAATACTACAAAGGTAGACATGAAAACTCTCTTTTATTGCTGAACTCGCATCTGGAAAACTGTTGCTACTGTACTACCAGTCAGATCCTGAATATCATTTAAAATTATGAATTCCTTTACCTTTTAGAGCTCACCTGCAGCTACTGAAGAGCTGGAAACTACACAAGACACCAACAGCTGTACAGATCTCTTAAGGTTTTTTTTTTTTCACAAAAGTAAAAGCCAGTTAAGACTTAATAGTCTCAGACCCAATATGTTATTATATGGTGATTGTGACTACAGTACCTCATAGCCAAAAGAGATGTAGCTGCCAGTAAATTTGTGGTTCTTTTTCTGTATAATAATGGTAGAAGAACTCTAACTCAGTTCGCCTCCCTCTGCTTCTTGCATGTCCCATTTTAATTATTTGGACTGCACGGTGTCACCTACGGGCTTTTTTGAAGCTGTTTTCCATGCAACCGCCGAGGTGAATGTTATGGTGTATTATACGCTAAAATTCACCCTTAGCAGCTCCTTAAAACTATAATTGTTTTAAAAATGTTGCTTAAAGTTCACGGAGATAACCAAACACCACCTGTAACGAATGGAGAAATTTTAATTGCTCTTTGAAATCGTATATATACGATTTAGCGAGGGCTTTTATAAGTAAGGCGCCATCCTGTCTTCATATTTTCTAGGTTCTCTGAAAGGCTTCTGTTAATTCTTTAGATCTCAGAGAAAAGGGTATATACCTGAAAGATGGCCGGTAATAAAGTCACAGAAAAAAAAAGTCACAATTTTGGCTAGGAAAGAGTCACAGCAAAAAGTCACATTAATTTACAGTCTTTTGCTTATGTTTTTACGGTAATCCCCAACGGGCTTGTACTAAACACGCTGCAAAGGTGGATACATACAGAGTTAAAAACCCTTGGGGGTCATTGTCTAGGAAATATTAATGATTTTTTTCCTGTGACTTTTTCCTATGACTTTTACATGCGACTTTTTTTACCTGGATTCACTTGAAGCTATTTTCAGTTGCGATTGAGAAATGAGATAGGGAAAAACATCAAGTACTGAATACGATTCGTTTTTTGAAAAAAACGAAGGAAAGAATTATTCCTGTACTATCTGCCACTGGCTGCAGCTGTCTGTGATGGTAGGCACCTCAAGAAATTCACACAGGTGTAGAAATGAGAATATTCTAAGAGCACAGAGATGAAATAAGTGAGAAACATAATGAAACTGGGTAAACTGGGCTGTTTTGCCAGTTAGCCAAAGTCAGCTTGACAGAAATCGCTTTGAACGATAGTTATTTAACGAAGGTCGCTTAAAGCGACGGGAATGATTGAACGATGATAGTAGTAGTTTCGAGCGTTAATCTTCACCTTTTGAAATTTAAAAACGAACGAATAGATTGTCAAAACGGAATCACTATGCCCCAAAATGGAATACTGCAGTATCTGCAAAATTTTGGAAATTGAGATATGCCACCTACTGGGCTCGTGAAACACTAATACACAAGTTACTACAGTTTCAGAATGATTCATGAATGCTTTATTTAGGGGGCCCCATTTACGGTATCTGCAAAATCAGTAGTAAGGCAAGGGAGTATCTGCCATTTAACAGTCTTCCATTTTAGGGCAGAGTAGTGAGGAGCCATTACTCGACTTGTTACTGTATGTTCTAAGGGAAGTCTTCAGTTGATGACTGAACATTTTTTTCTCTCATGACATTGCCTTTAGAATATATAAAAGTATGACCTCTTTCACAATCTATATTTTTAAAACTAAATTTTGTTTAGTAAATGTTTCTATTTTAAATGTATAAATGAAATGCACATATGAATTCTTTTCTCATGAAAAACATTCTTTTTATTGTTTTGCTCATAAATTGTTTCATTTCTCTTAATTCGTCTTTCGCCATTAATGCATCGCTGAAAACGAGTTCGGTCAAACTGCCTTTGCTTGAAAGACTAGCCAGGATGAAACTTTGCTTCTAGATCACTGGCAGAGAAGTCGATTGAGAGATATCTTTAATCGGGAGAATGCTGTTGGCCGATAAATTCGGATCTATTACTGCTCATTTGTCATGGATTTTGGCTGGACTAAATTCTGAATCTGAATGTTTCCTGAGAGAAATAGAAGAGAAAAACAAAATTACTTGTCTCCGAACTCCAGGTGATTCCTTGCCATCTCTTAGTTGACAATGCGTGTTGCGTGTAGAGTTGAAGAAAACAAATATATTCATGCACATCTGATGGCAACGGTGATATTGATTGTATGGAAAAAAGTAGACGAGATGCAGTGACTAGGATACGTGACATGTGGAAAATGGAAACCAATCATAATGGTCCATAACGAACATAATGACTAGAACGATGGAGTTGACGCAATTGACAAAAAATTCTCTACTTACTAAGTCTAAAATGTGATCATGAAATTCACGGTAATGGAGAAGTCATGCAATGATAGGGTATTCAGCTGATCTGACCATGTTGGGGTATATATGACCTCAGTGACATATGAGATGACCTTCCCATGATGGGGTATATATGACATTAGTGACATATCATGAGATGACCTACCCATGGTGGGGCATGTATGACATTAATGAAATATCATGGGCTGACTTGCGTATGATGGAGTATATATGAGCTTAGTGACATATCATGAGATGACCTGCTCATGATGGGGTATATATGACATTAGTGACATATCATGAAATGACCTGCCCATGATGGGGGTATATATGACATTAATGGCACACCATGAGAAGACCATGGTAGAGTATGTATGACAGTGAAATATCATAAGTACTCGGATTGTGAATGCATAACTGTGTGAGACATAAACAAGATATTAAAATATAATGGTTACGATGCCCATAATTACTAATGTCTTTAAATAGTCGTAAATCGAACATTAAATTAGAGAAATGGTAAACGAGATGTCGTTTAACGACATTCGTTTGTTTTAGTAGCTTGGAATAAATTACTGCCGATGTTGATTTCCTAATGGATGTTTATTATGCAGTGAATAAAATATGAAAGGTGTTGTTTGTGGGATGTTATGATAATAAGGATTTGATACTAGTATGGAATATATGGTGCAATTTGATGAATGTTGATTTTTTTTTTAAAAAGATGCAATGCAACGCGAGTTGTATAAATGTGTATGGAAAATAAGGACAAATAGAATGATCTGTGACATTTATATTGTCAGCATGAAGATGAAACTGATACATCAGTTGACAAAAAATTGTCTATTCCCAATCTATGAAATGTGATCATGAAATTCGAAAGGCCATTCATGATAATGGTGATAAAGTTATGCTATGATGGGGTATGTATGATCAAGTGACATATCATGAGCTGACCTGCTTTTATTATGATAAAATATGGTCATGTTAAGAAATAGTGATAGATGTTTGTAGTAAGTGTAATTTGATTATGAAGAATGCAACAACTCAATGAGACATGAGACATATTAAAATATTATGAATTCATCAAGTTACAGAACTTTGGATGTGGAAATATGAGAAGCGTTGGGTATTGATGATGGTAAGAAACATTAATGTTTTGAAATGTGTCAGTTGTAAATTTAACATAAAATTAGATATTTATTAGTTTTGGTAACTTGGAATAAAATACTGACTATGTTCATTTTCTCATGGGTGTTTATTATGTAGTGAATAAAATACGAAAGATGTTTGTGGAATGTTATGATAAAAAGGTTCTGATACTATGTCGTTGATTTTTATGATGAGAAAAGCAGGTACAGTGCAAAGCGAGTGGTGTAAATGACATGACTGAAAGAACTAACTACAAATGTGTATGGAGAATGAAACAAAATATGATCTGCAATGAATGTAATGAACAGGAAGATGGATCTGATACATTATTTGATAAAAATTTCCTATTCCCAATATATGAAATGTGACCATGAAACTCGAAAGGCCATACATGAAAATGGTGATCCAGTTATGCTGTGATAGCACGTTAAAAGAAGAAGAAGAGGAGGAGGCTATGTATGATTAAGTGACATATCATGAGCTGACCTGCTTTTACTGTGATAAATATGGTCATATAAAAAAATAATGAGAGAAATAATGCCGTCAGTTTTGATTTTCTTATAGGGGTTTATAATGCAGTGAATAAAAAACATGAAAGGTCTTGTTTGTGGAGTGCTATGATAATGAGGATTTGATACACATGGAATACTGGATCCAAATCTATGAATGTAGTTAAAAATGTTGTTAGTGATCATTCCTCTTTTTCTTAGGGCCTCTACTGCCGAAGGCACTCTGTGAGACCTGTGAACTTAGTTATATACATAATAACGCAAGCACAATCTGAAATTTCAATAAGGCGCACTCCAAATCCACACTGTCATAGCACTCAGAAATGAGGAGAGTATAATTTTTCTCGAAAGATTTTAGATATTCAATCCTGATGTCAGGAGAGAGCTTATTTGTACAGTCTTGGAGTCGTAAATTTAAAGGCTTTATAAAGCCTACTGTACATTCGAATTGCATGTTGGCTCACATAACTTGAGACCTACTGCAGCTTTTTTTGTATTTACTCCATCCGTTGGCTGTATTAAACGAAGCAAGTCATTCGGATATTTTGGACACCTGGCCTTGATAGCTTGGTGAGTCATTTAACATTTTAGACATGATCTATGGTGCATCACTATACTGTGACAGGAAATAATAAGTAAAAGACCACAGTTCGACGGTTTCTTAGGCCGTTACAAGAATTTGTAAATTGTTATCTTTTTAAGAAATACATATAATTTACTCAGTTGGCTGAAGAGGACCGTCATGCAAACGGTCGAAAGTTCCCCTTTTAAACCATTTTTGTATTTTCATAAATACAGCCTTGCTCCTATACATAACTGTGGCTTTTTACTTATTATTTTAGACATTCTACCTTTGATAGCGAGCCAGTGCAACTCAAACAATACGGCATCAACAAGAAATACCAATATATGCAAAGTGGGTAAAGTTGAAAGTGAAGAAAATCTTTCGTACATAATACTCCTGTGGCATAGCCACTTAAGAGCCCGAACTAGGCCATCGGCAGACTAGGGCTGCAATGCCCAAAAGCCTTAAATGTAAAGCGTAAATAAAGTAGCACCCTAACTTAACTGACAATTTAGGAGTCTGGCTTTCTGATAAGTAACAAAATCCGTTAAGTTACAGAAACCCCACTATATAGCCTGCACCTGAATATTTTCTACATATCTTACAGCTATCAACAGTTCCACATAGCTCCTAACCTAACCTAAACTAACCTACTTTACAGTTAAAATTCAGTTGAAGAGATTTATTTAGAACTGTATGACACATAAAATGGTAGCCAAGCACAACCTAATCGCAGTAACGTAACTGATAAGTGCAGAAGGCCATAACGGTGAGGTCTGTTAAGTTAGGGTGTTATTGTTATTTCCTACTGCTACGTTGTGTCTTTAATTTTGTTATTAAGAACCATAACCAACTCATTGAAAATAAGTGGAGTATAAGTGGAGAGCTCATGATTAAACTCTTATAATCAATTTTAAAAATTTTAATGAAAAACTGGACCCTACTACAGACTCAATGTATCAGGTGGAAATAGGTGAAGAGTATAATTTTCTTTTTGATATCAGGAAGAAGAAGAAGAAGACGTTTCTCCCTAAATGATAGGGATCCACGGTGTTCTTCTGGTTCGCGAAAGAAGAAAAAGTTGAGAGACTACTTATTTGTAAAGTTCACTGACCCCCTCAGACTTCCGTGTGAAAAAAATAGTTCTTGGCAAATCTCGCTGACCAAAATTAGTACAAAAAAAAAAAAAAAGCCTTGGTAAGAATTAAACTAGTAAAGTAATTTAAATAATTCAGGGCAAATTTCACTGACCCAAATTAGTGAAAAAAAAACCTGGGTAAGAATTAAAACACAGTAATTTAAATAACGCAAAATTAATTTGTCTGAGGAGATCGCTTCACAAAATGAAGTATTGAAATTGCTTTCGAGTGAAAATTTGCATTTTCAGAGATGAAGACCATGACCTTCAAGTCACAGGAAATAGATTCATGAAACTTCTCTCATTGTCAAATGATTTACATAATCTGCTCCCCAGTACAATAATGAGAACCTGTGGTTGAGGAAAATGAGAAATTATCATTATTATTATTATTATTTAGGAAATAATAATTGTATAAGATAACTTGTGCCAGATATGATTACTTACGAAATGGCTTTCGAGATTTGGCAATTGCATTAAGATGATAAGACTTTGAAATAATATTGATCTAATCTATGAAGTGATTAAACTCTGCTTTTAAAGCTTAGTAATCAGATCTAGCACAGAAGGTTCTTTAAAGAACAGAAGGCTCATTGATGTAGAGTAGCCAAGTTTTAGAATTGCATCCAACCAACTGCAACAAAAGGAGAAAGGAAATTAGTTTCTTTGTGTTTGTTCTTAGCCTATTTGTATTTTTTCCTCATCCACAGGATTTCCATTAAGATTTTTAATCTCCAAGTAAAATTGCGTCAACTCAATGTCACTAAAATTAATTTTTCGTCTCGAAACGAGTCTTCAGTATTGCTACAAACTTTCCAGTAGGCTATATTCCATTATTTCAAAACCCTACGATCAGGCTTAACGTTATAGCTTCAAGAGATTCTCAGTTGATGAACAGAAATAACTCATTGCAATAAGGAAGTCGGGTGATACCTCATGCAAATCTTATTGTAGTACAATCCAAAGTTAAAGCAGAAGTTTACAAAGGTACGAACATTCCGTTTTGTATTTCAGTCCTAAAATACAATACGCAAAACATTTTTATGAACAGCATATTTAAAAGTGCACAACGGCACTTAGGCCTGCGTAAAGTCGAACCGGTGAATTATTCAATTTAAAGAAAGTGGTTCCGCAAAGGAATTGCGGAAGTTCGGTGACTCATGAATCATAATTTGTGCCCTCGAGAACTTAAGCGGTAAACGACTACCGTAATTCCCTTTTTCACCTGAAGAAGAGAACTGAAGAATTTAAAAAAAGGCCAATTTACAAGAAAAGATCTGCATAAAGAAATTAGGTGATTATGACTGTGGTGTCCCTCGTAGCTGAGGAGGGAGAGTTAAGACGAACCAAAAAGCCAAACCTTCCAGTAAAACGTCAGTCTGTAGCGAAAGAAGTGACGACCCGACGGCAGCTTTCAAAAGTCCAAGTTATACCTCGAAGAACTCATCCTCGCCCCTTCCGAGGAATCTTAAATCCTAAGATCACTTACCAAGAGGTCCTCTTTTGGTCTAAGCAGGAGACGAACTGTCCAATGCGTGCCCCGAGTGCTGCAATTACGACTCCGACGGGCCACCGAGACCACGGAGAAAATTCTACCCCCTCGAGTTGAGGGGGTTGGGAAGGGAAGGTGTAGGAACTTCTTCATAACGGAGGAGGGGGGAGGGGGGTCTTATATCTACGCGACATCCCCGACCCCCATTTTCTGACTTCCAACTAGGTTACACAAAATGGATGCCAGCGCTCGTTATTTTGGGTGTAATCATCTTCATAACAGTCTCCTTAAAGTTGGTTGTTTTATCTTGCGGGTTTTGTTGTTTTTGTAATACAGTTATATAATTTTAATTTAGAGCTAAGGAGATAATTTTACTATGGAAAATTACGATTAACGATCAGCAAAATAGCGCGTATTAACCACCCAAACTCTCCGCCCCCTTTCTCTCTCTCTCTCTCTCTCTCTCTCTCTCTCTCTCTCTCTCTCTCTCTCTCTCTCTCTCTCTCTCTCTCTGGCTTAATAATCCAAAACTGATTTGAACTAGTTTTGGTGTGTATTTAAAAAAAAAAATTAGGAATAAATTAAACAGAAAACCTACTGGTTTTCTTGTTCGTTCTTTAAAGCAAGAACAGTAGGAGAAGTATTGGCGTAATTTCAATTTTTGATCAAAATTCAAGAATTTTCAACTGATTAAAGTGATGAAAGTTTTGACGGTACTTGTAGAAATACTACTTCCACGGCCAATTTGAGATAAGAGATAAATATGTAGCTAAGAGGGCATTGTGACTATTACAATTACATAAGAGATAAATGTATAAGGCTTAATTAATAGAAAAAAACTGTATTATCACCAAGACTGATTGCTTTTAATGCATTCATCCCCAGGCGTGATTAATATCCTTCACAAAAAACAGAACATCACCATCATTGCGGTAAAGATAAGAATTCTTAGATCTAATAATACAGATTAAGAAGGCATTGTATATAAAGTTCCCAACACTATATACAATCAGTAAAAACACGAGAAAATCAAAGCACACTCTTCAGCATTTTAAATGATAAAAAGAAACTATACTGATAATACGGGAATATTTTGCAGATAAATCTGCACGCATATCAATGCTTAACTGAATTATCTGCAAGAATTTCAACTCACGGAAACACATTCAGACGCAGATTACAAGACAACGTAATTTTTCTATGTTCATTAGCCTCGTATTTTCTTAGGAATTATTATTTTAAGTAGCATATTTTTTCCTAAAGCATCTTTGTAATTAATTTTTATATTTCTTCTGAAGAAGATAGCCTGATTAAAAAAAAAAACACGAAGTTGTGTGTTTTTAAAGTGTGAGCGCTTGATAAAATTAAATTATTTTCTTAGCAATAGGCAGAATTTTTAACCTATTCTGAATACAGACACGTTGCACTTCACATCTTAGTGGTAGCATATAAAGCACAAAAGGCTTTTTGTTCAGTTTCCTTGCTTCATGCACCAGGAGTTCAAGAAATGTTCATGCTTTAACATTTCATAAAATAAATTTTCACTTGTAATACTAAAATAAATTTTCATTTGTAATTCCCCACCACCACAAAAAAAAACTACTTCAAGTCCCTCTGATGTATATTTAATGTTAAACTTTAAAAGAAAAGTACCCCGATTAAAACAATATAGAAATATTTATATTATCTCCTTGAAATTATGAAACATTTCCAAAATCCAAACAAATGTTCTCATCTGACTTTAGCATTTTGTACAGAAGCACATGACTTTATGGGGCTCTTAACAGTGAAAAAGTAACCATTGTTATCTGACTCTTGTTTTGTTACAACTTTTAATAATATTCTAAAAAACCTACTTCCAATATTATCTAAAACTTTCACCATAAGAATAGAACTCTTAACATGTCAGGCACTTCATTGCTTTTAAAGACACACATTTATCCCTCATTGGGTACCTCACAATCAAACAGTTTTCAATTATATTGGACTATGGAATTTGGCACCTTTTAAGTACTTAAGATTCTTGTGGTTTAGACTTTGTCACTTCAAGGCACTACCTTGATTTTGCTTCAATCACATCCTATTTTTGATCCTTATATATTTTTCTCAGAAACCAAAGCTGACCATCAAATTCTTCTTTGTCATGTAAAACTATTTTATAAGCACTTTGAATACTAGATTCTAATTATAAATTCATTGATATGTATATCCTGTTTTCGTCATGCACTTTGGACAAAATATACTGAAAGATTCCTGTGAACATTAAATATAAAATTATCTTCACTTCCTTTCAAACCCGGAAATCCACTTTGTTTTTCACCCAAATTTTCTGGCCAAATAGATTTGTATTCTCAAAACATTCGCTTTCAGTCGCATTTATTTATATAGCAAAACAATTCAGCCTGAATATAATTTTCTTCTTGCAAATCTTTAATGAACTAGGAATGTAAAATTGGATAAAAAATGTTTTGCTCTGTCATTAAGTCTTGTTTTTGTATGGATTCTCTTTTTCTAATTAATACTCTCCAGCCACTTATATTAAATTTCATTTTTTTTAATGCAAGATCCATGTTTTCGTTAAAGATCAAGTTTTTCTTTACCTTTCTATCTTCATTTTAAAACCTATGTACCAATTTGGAACCTGTATTTTAATCCATTGTGGGCGTCATGTAATCCAAATGTAATTTAATTAAAAATAACCATGCATACATTAAAATACTTTCAGCACTCCATATTCATTGCCCATTTATGGATGATTTGCATGTTTATATAATATTCTCATCCTAGGAACTCTTCAGAACCAATCATTCTGTCTTAACACAGAAACTATAACTCCATAACCAACAATTTTATCTACAGGTCCTACAGAACCTTTATTTTTTATTTAGTAGATATGACATGTCCTCAAGAAGCCCAATTTTTTCTTTAGCAAATATCACGAGTCACAAGCTACTTCTTTCCACTGAAGCTTGACTGCTTAAGTTTTGCATCAGTCAGAACATATGTTGGTATATTCCTGCTTATTTCAGATGTAGTTCGGCAAACCACCTAATAATGCTTGCAAGCTGTCCTCAGACAATGACCCTTCTTGGGTCGTGAACATCATGAAATTTAGGCTATTAACCCCATCAATGGCGCACTCTCAGCCATTCTGAGGTTAAAACAATGAAAAAAGGGAGCTGAAGTGGCTGGGGCAGCATGGTGAAAAGATCAAGAAAATAAATGAGATAAAATGCAAGGATCTAATACTGAAACTGGAAGAAAACCCCACATTTATATTAAGAAGTAATATGTAGAGGAGATGGACAGCAAGATGGAAGAATGCATGCAAAGTAAAAGGCTTAAAATGGTTGCAGGTATAGGTCATGGAATGAAGGTTATGCAATTAAATGTCCGTCAGTTGCAGGGTTAGCCTGTTTATATTTCTGAATATAAATTTTCGTACACTTTCTTTTAAGAAAACTACCAACAATACGATTGCATAATGGAATTAACTCACTAGGCCTATGCTAAAAAAAAAATCTTCTGCATACGGGCAGCTATTTACAGTCTGCACAGAAAATTCCTACTGGGGGAGATGGATGAAAGCACTACTGTATGTTGCAAGTTCCGAGAACTATAACCATAAACACACATTGCCGATTTTGCCTCATGATTCACTCAGCCGCATAATTCGTCTCTAGTTTGGCGAACTGGCTAAGCCATTTTTTCCTCATTCTGACAAAGATTTTGATATCATTCACTGCTTCAAATTAGCTCATCTCGTGGAAATTTTGCTGCAAAACCTGACAACGAAGACTGCTGAAATTTTGATATGTTATAGAGTATAAAAAACTGAGACACTTTGATTGGAAAACTCAAAACCTTAAAGAAAAAAAATGGGGTACGGCAGTTCGTCAAAACATGGACGAATTATAGTACTATACCTTATTTTTACGTCCTAGTAAATGCAGTTTACACAAATTACGTTTTTAACAGATAGCCTACTCTTCCGTCTTGTTAAAAAAAAAGATGAAGTACCTTAAAATATACGAATATGAAAATAAAATACAAATACTCACGGGGAAAAAATAAGCTTCGATAGTTTTCCGACCAGAATTTTCATTTGAATCTCCTGCCATCTTCGGCGAGTAAACAAAACAACTGGTATAACTGTTTATGCTGTAAATATAACACTAAGATGCGTAGACGTTAACAAATAACGATGTATATAATCGTTGTAGTTCACCGAAACTGTGGCACAACCCGACAACCAAACAAATTAAGAGAAAAATTCATTTTACGTGGTGTTTGTATATAAGGAACCGTCATTTCGGCACTTTGGTGGGACACTAACCACCACAAGGCAGCCAGGTTCCTCCGACTCCTCTTCTTACCAATTCTGAAAAAGAAAAAGAATAACAGCGAAAATCGACATCTATTTAACACTTAACTGCTCGTTTATTCTATTAAGAATGGCAAAATACGAGAAGGTACTTGAGTCGTGAGACTAAAATGGTGATGAGGTAAATAGCAATTATAGCGTACATACAACATTTTTAATTCAATCAACAGTACCATGATTCTTCAATCACGTCATCAGCGAAAATTATACGGAAAATAGTAATTAATCTTGGATGCCTTTATATATTTATATATATATATATATATATATATATATATATATATATATATATATATATATATATATATATATATATATACACATACATACATACATACATACATACATACATACATACATACATACATACATACATATTATATATATATATATATATATATATATATATATATATATATATATATATATATATATATATATATATATATAATTAATCGTTCTTCGTTCAATCTGATCGGACAGTTGAGTATGCTGAATTCAATTTCGGCGTACATGTGTGTATGTATATAATGATTAATTAAAACGGCCCTTTAAAAACATCAAAATTGATTTCAGCATAATCAACTATCCGATCAGATTGCCAGGAACAATTCCAACAGCATAAAATTGAAAATTTGCGAGAAAGCAGGCAGTTTGTACAAAATAATGTTATTAGGCTTGCTTGTTCAATAGCTTGCCATTTGTGTTTACGATCCGACATGCGCCCCAGAACGCAATCTCAGTAAGAAAGGATACATAATTGCAAGTTCCTCATGATCATAACTATAACACATATTAAATCTTGCAAACGAAATTGCGCAAGAACACATTCCTTCCCTTTTCATCCTCTGTACATAAGTTTCAATTTGGAAGAATATCATTTCCATAGATTCAAATATCTTGAAATTCATGCTCGTTCTGATTTTTATCTGCTTTTTTTTCGAAACCTACTTTCCTAGCTCAAGACCCATCGGTTACATATTAAAGTCTCTCATAGTCGTTATATTTTCAGGTACCTTCTTCATATGCCGATCCTATTTGTAGCAACAAACCCATCAAATTCCAAATAGCTTCATTATCATCTTACAGAGTTTATCTGTTCAGTTTTCAGGAGCATGGCAAATTCATCTGCGTCACGGATGTGAAATTTCATAATTATCAAAAAGTCTTAATTTTTAAAAAGGCACCAAATATAAAACAACCTCACGACTCTATATCCACCCTTATGCAGTATGCAAATGATTAGAGAGGGAAATAATTTAAAATCATTTACAAAATGAAAATGAAATGTATACTTCTCTGCAAGGATATGCCAGTGTAGGATACACCCCCCTGTGATTGCAAAGCTAATATTATCTGGTTCCTAATCACCCATGAATGCCTAAGTCTCTTGATCACATTACAAATCCAGCTACGAGGCCCATTAAAGTTCCTTCAAAAGCAAAAACCTACTCACTGTTCAGTAGGCATCAATATACAATTTAGTTTTAAGGACAACAAAGAACTTCAAGAGGAACTAGGTAAATTAATACTGCTTTTTTAGTGCTCAGTCTGAAAAAAAAATAATTCTTTTCAACACCTCTTTGAAAAGAATGGTTGCTGTGGCAAATCAAATGATCTAGCCGTTCAGACTGACATCCCATGGTCTTTGCGAGCCTTCCAGCCCGATATTCCTTGTCCTAGTGGAGTTGGGGCTGTTCTTAGCTCCTGCTGTGAATAATGATGAGGGTAGCTTGACCGCCTCACAGAATCTGAGAAGACAAGACTGAGATGAAGCTGCTGCAACCCTGCTACTAACAAATGCTGTTCGTTTCAAGAATTATAGCATAGCTCAGTGATTCTCAAACTGGGTGCCACAGACAGTGCCTATGGGTGCCGCAAGATTGTCAGGAATTTTGTCTTGGCTAGATCATCTCAATGAACATTTGTAAAAAAAATAAAAGTTTGCAGGTCTTCGTATAATTATTATCAGTGTGTCTACTCTAAGATATTAAACACATATATATACATATATATGTTATATTTATATATAGTATGGATAATAATTTTATTCATTAAATAAGAAGTTAATTCATGCGATATGGTGAGACGCTGAAGAAGGGTGCCACGGTAATGATTGCATTAGGGTACTATCACTAAGAAAAGACTGAGAACCACTGGAATAGCTAGAAGGTTCCAAGATTGGTTTGCTCCCAGATTATCCAGTTCTTTCTAATGCATTAACTATTTTTACTATGGGGAATTCACATAAACAGCCTATCTGGACCGGGATTTGCTCTGATTTGTATTATACTGAACTCCCACTTCATCAAAAGTATGCCATTAACGTCTCCATGGTCATTATCATTCACTTTTACAGTGAACTGCCACCAACTCATTCCTGTTTAGCTGATAAATCAATGATGCGGAAGATTCAGCAAGAACGAGAAATTCTCCCCATTCTTTATTTAATTAACGAAGAATGAAGAAGGAACCATAAATGAAGATAGACAAATATTCTTGATCGCCACTACTAAAGGTTAACTTGACCATGGGATGCCTGAGTGAAGGTTGTGCATGTCAACATTTATAAGAACATCATTAAGAGGCAAATTCGAGAAATTTTATGTTTTCAAGAAAGACCTTAGAAGAGGTACCAAGTAACAAAAGGGAACTGACACCACCCGATGATCACAGTTCAAGTGAGGTCAGTCCCTTATACGTTTCAATTAGGCTAACATAGCAGCAAATTGCTGCGTTTACAACTCTCTACCTGATCTGGAATGTGCAAAGGATCCTCTGCAGATTCATCTCTCTTTCCCTATCTTTGGGCTTTCATACAAGCAAGCGTTGAGAAATGCTTTATTTCTTATATCAAATAGACCTTGCGAAAATACCATTTGTGTAGACCTATTATGCCAGGTTGCTGCTCAAGGTACTTCTTGAGATGACAGAGTCCTGGTTTTGACAGAAGCCTTAAGTTCTTCCATCATTAAGAGGAGTCTCTATGTCATACCCTCAGCTTCCCCTAGAGCAGTCATTTATAACACTCCAGCAGCATTGATTAGGATGAAAACTCCAGATAATTCCTTTTATTAGGATCAGGTGTATCCAGCTATCTACTGACAAGCCCAACTCCTGCAACCAGGTGAGACAAAATCACATCTAAGGTCGGAGGTGGCCATTAAAAAAGCAAAAGAAAAAGGAATGGGGGGCGTTGTTTCGTGAAAATTATGTCAGTGGTTTCAGCCTTTACTGCGTCAAAACCAAAGGCTTGACAATTAGTTTATTTTTTGCTTCTTTCCATAGTTGAAGATGGTAGCCTTCCAAATGAGACATCAAGTATCTCAAAAATGCTAAATCATGGCACACCTGTCTAGGGTAAGTGTTATATTGAGAACCACAGTCCTCTAAAAGGTTAATAGGCTTCCAGTTAGGGTGTCGTAGACGTTGATTCAAAGTACTGATATTTGCCTTCAACACACCTGAAATCATCTTCACAAAGCTCACCAAAGTAGTCTTGCTAAAAAGTTGAAGTTAGAAGGGATGGGTACCTGAGAGAGTTAAACTTATATTTGAGCAAAATTGAATCAATTAAGAGCAGATAGTGAAAAAAATGATAAATGACAGACAAAAATAAGCATGGCTGAGAGAGAAATAAATGACATAGCAACATTAAATATTTATAGACAATTTAAGGAAAACATAAGAGAAGAAACTTGATATCATAACACTAAGAAAACTATGCTGATCAATAGAGCTAGATTAGGCACACAAGAACTACACGACAGGAATAGGTTAAAATGGAAGGTACAAAATGTTGAGAAGGAATAACTGAAAACTTAGAATATTTCGTACTTTACTGGCCAGTATAGGAATAGATACAGTTTCATGTAGTAGCCATATCAAGAAGTAAAGAGAAATTGGTAACTAGGTAAAGAGAAACTGAAACCTAACACCTTAGTATTTGCAGATCTGTCAAGAGAAGAAATTGGAAATAGGGAGGAATTTGTCAAAGATACCTGGTACTACAGAGAAAATATACTTTACCAAGCACAAACAAAAGAGAAATAGAACGAGCAAGTGAGCCGTTTCAAAGACAAATGCCAGCATTACTACTAATACTACCATCTACAGCAGTTCAAGTGTTTATCCCATCCATTGGCTGTGTTATTCAAATCTCTTAAATATTTTGGATACCTAGTCTTCATAGCTTGAAGAGCCATCACTCATAGGCCTATCTTAAATCTTAAACATTATTCTTGCACTGATAGAAGCTAGTTCGATTTAAAGCATACGGGGGTAATTCTGTCGCAAGGTGTAACATCCTCTATTAGTCTTGCCGCTCTATTTAATATACTCTGCAGCTTCCTAATTTGCATTTTAGGCAGATTATGATAGAGTTGCAATAGTCCACTTTATTCAATGACGCATTTATTAACAAGTTTTTTATGAGGCACTCATGAAGATATTTTTTAACAAAAGCAGTATTTATCAGAAAGAGTTGCAATAGCCCACTCTATCTATAACATTTCATAAGTTCTTCATAGGGCACTTATCAAAATATTTTATTAATAAAAGCAATATTTCTAAGCCGAAAGCTTGTAACCCTGTTCTTACGTTCCAGCTATATCTTTTTAATCTCTCTGCTCTGAACATTTTCTTCGTACAGGAAACTGAGCCCATAAATATTTCGTACACATTTAGGAAAATTGCCATTCAAACTTCAGCCTCCAAATTTTATACGAGGGAACATTTTCTTTTTCTATTTAATCACATAATTATAATTTTCGAGACAACCTTCCGTTTTCTTAAACGAGTCATTTCGGCGGCGAAATTTATTGAAAATGAAAGGTAACGATAAGACGGGGGTGTATTTGCATTATAATGTGCAGGAGGCATAAAAGTATAACCTAGAAATAAGAGGAACCATAAATAGGCGAGCGTGGCCGTAACATAACTCCTCCGAGTATTTGCTGATGATCATGGCCGCGGCAGGCATACAGCCCCGTAAGTTTGCGACGTCGATTGCCACATAGATTAAATTCGCCCGTGGAACATGTCGTAAAAATGAAAGAGAGAGAGAGAGAGAGAGAGAGAGAGAGAGAGAGAGAGAGAGAGAGAGAGAGAGAGAGAGAGATAGCTCCCTAGCGAGGAACATAAAGCCAAAAAATACGGCGGAGCTTAAATCAGTACTGATAGATGATTACAGTATTAGAGTGTAAATATGAAAATTTTTAGTTACTGCCTTTTTTAAGATGAAGGGAAAGGAATATACAACATAGGCCAAAGGCCAAGCGCTGGGACCTATGAGGTCATTCAGCGCTGAAAGGGAAACGGAGTAAAAAAGCTTTTAAAGGTGTAACAGAAGGAAAACCTTGCAGTTGCATTCTGAAACATTTGTTTGGAGAGGGTGGAAAGTAAGTTGGAGGAAAGATAATATGAACGGAGGTACAGTAAATGGAATAAAAGGCGTTACTGCTATGGGCCGATGGAACGCTGCAAGAATCTTAAGGTCCAAAGAAAAGGACCTTGGTAATGCCTACAGTGTACCACGGGAGGTGCACTGACTGCACAACCCCCTACGGGTATTTTTCTTAAATTTAAATGTAAAGTTAATCATGTTGATAAATTGCTGTTTTCAGAGTATCTTCATTTAGGTATTTTCTAAATTATTTAGACCTTGTCTGATAGTACACATGCTGTTGAAATAATGACATATCGTCAGCTTTAGTCAGTTATTAAAATCTCTTATCTTCTTACACAATTCGCCTGTATCTCAATTTTCCTACTTAGAAAGAAACAATCTAAGCTGACGAAGACTCTGTTTCTTATGTGGTCTACATTCATTGCAAGAAATCAGCCTTAACTCGCACACTTTGTGATTAGCAGAATGTAAATCCATATTGCATTTTAAAGCTCAGTAGTCTGCTAATTATAATAGCAATTAATCAGACAAGTTTTTCCTGGTTCTTCACATTTCAATGCACAGGCCCTTACTTTGAAACAACAACCTAAATTTACGGATGTATTTTTAGTTTTCTAGTTATTTCAGACAAGTAATAACTTGCGGCTCTCTCTCTCTCTCTCTCTCTCTCTCTCTCTCTCTCTCTCTCTCTCTCTCTCTCTCTCTCTCTCTCTCTCTCTCTCTCTCTGTAAACTAGTCTGCTCCGGGAGAAGGGTAGGAGCATTGAGCAACAACTCAAAAACACTTGCATCGGGGCGAGTGACGGTAGTGAACGGACGTGCTTGCCTAGGCTCCTTTCTTTAGGATTTGTTATGTTTACAAGGTGGCTCTTAGCAGAATGTACTTCTGTCAAGGCCATTCAACAGGGACAGTTAGGCGCTGTGAAAGCAGACACTCTACAAGGTGGCTCTTAGCAGAATGTACCTTTGCTAAGGCTATTCAAGAGCTGAGGCCATTCAAGAGGGATAGTTAGGCATTGCGAAAGCAGAGACTTTACAAGGTGACTCTAAGCAGAATGTACCTCTGCTAAGGCCATTCAACAGGGATTGTTAGGCACTGTGAAAGCAGACACAAGATTACTTTTTGCAGAATGTACCTCTGCTAAGACCATTCAACAGGGATAGTTAGGCGCGGTGATAGCAGACACTTTACAAGATGACTCTTTGCAGAATGTACTTCTGCTAAGGCCATTCAACAGGGATAGTGAGGTGCTGTGAAAGCAGACACTTTACAAGATGGCTCTTAGCATAATGTCCCTGTGCTAAGGCTATTCAAGAGCTGAAGCCATTCAAGAGGTATAGTTAGGCAATGTGAAAGCAGATACTTTACAAGGTGACTCTTAGCAGAATGTACCTTTGCTAAGGCCATTAAACAGGGATAGTTAGGTGCTGCGAAAGCAGATACTTTACAAGGTAACTCTTAGGTGAATGTACCTCTGCTAAAGGCCATTCAACAGGGATAGTTTGGCACTGTGAAAGCAGATTCTTTACAAGATGATTCTTAGCAGAATGTACCTCTGCTAAGGCTATTCAAGAGCTGAGGCCATTCAAGAGGGATCGTTAGGCATTGTGAAAGGAGATACTTTACAAGGTGACTCTTAGCAGAATGTACCTTTGCTAAAGCCATTCAACAAGGATAGTTAGGCATTGTGAAAGCAGACACTTTACAAGGTGACTCTTAACAGAATGTACCTCTGCTAAGGCCATTCAACAGGGATAGGTAGGCGCTGTGAAAGCAGCCACTTTACAAGGTGACTCTTAGCAGAATGTACCATTGCTAAGGCCATTCAACAGGGATAGTTAAGTGCTGTGAAAGCAGATTCTTTACAAGATGATTCTTAGCAGAATGTTCCTCTGCTAAAGGCCATTCAACAGGTTGTACTGTACTTAGGCGCTGTGAAAGCAGATACTTTGCAAGGTAACTCTTAGCAGAATGTACCTCTGCTAAGGCCATTCAACAGGGATAGTTAGGCGCTGTGAAAGCAGATACTTTACAAGGTGACTCTTAGCAGAATGTACCTCTGCTAAGGCCATTCAACAAGGATAGTTAGACGCTGTGAAAGCAGATTCTTTACAAGATGATTCTTAGCAGAATGTATCTCTGCTAAAGGCCATTCAACAGGGATAGATAGGCGCTGTGAAAGTGGAATACTTTACAAGGTGGCTCTAAGCAGAATGTACCTCTACTAAAGGTCGTTGAACAAGGATAGTTAAGCCCTGTGAAAGCAGATTGTTTACAAGATGATTTTTAGCAAAATGTACCTCTGCTAAAGGCCATTCAACAAGGATAGTTAGGTACTGTGAAAGCAGATACTTTACAAGATTACTTTTTGCAGAATGCACCCCTGCTAAGACCATTCAACAAGGATAGTTAGAGCTGTGAAAGCGGATACTTTACGTGGTGGCTCTTAGCAGAATGTACCTCTGCTAAGGCCATTCAACAGGGATAGTTAGGCGCTGTGAAAGCAGATTCTTTACAAGGTGACTCTTAGCAGAATGTACCTCTGCTAAGGCCATTCAACAAGAATAGTTAGGCACTGTGAAAGCAGATTCTTTACAAGATGACTCTTAGCAGAATGTACCTCTGCTAAAGGCCGTTCAACAGGGATAGTTAAGCACTGTGAAAGCAGATTCTTTACAAGATAACTCTTGGTAGAATATTACTCTGCTAAAGGCCATTCAAGAGGGGCAGTTATGCACTGTGAAAGCAGATACTTTACAAGGTGACTCTTAATAGAATGTACCTCTGCTGAAGACCATTCAACAGGGATAGTTAGGTGCTGTGAAAGCAGATTCTCTACAAGGTGACTCTTAGCAGAATGTACCTTTGATAAGGCCATTCATCAGGAATTGATAGGCACTGTGAAAGCAGATTCTTTACAAGATGTTTCTTAGCAGAATGTATCTCTGCTAAAGACCATTCAACAGGGATAGATAGGCGCAGTGAAAGTGAATACTTTACAAGGTGGCTCTTAGCAGAATGTACCTCTGCTAAAGGTCATTCAACAAGGATAGTTAGCGCTGTGAAAGTGGATACTTTACGTGGTGGCTCTTAGCAGAATATACCTCTGCTAAGACCATTCAGCAGGGGTAGTTAGGTGCTGTGAAAGTAGATACTTTACAAGGCGACTCTTAGCAGACTGTACCTCTGCTAAAGGCCATTCAACAAGGATTGGTTAGGTGCTGTGAAAGCAGATACTTTACAAGGCAACTCTTAGCAAAATGTACCTTTGCTAAAGTCCATTCAACAGGGATGGATAGGTGCTGTAAAAGCAGATAAATTATAAGGTGGCTCTTAGCAGAATGTACCTTTGCTAAAGGCCATTCAACAGGGATAGTTAGGCGATGTGAAAGCAGATAATTTATAAGGTGGCTCTTAGCAGAATGTACCTTTGCTAAAGGCCATTCAATAGGGATATATACTGTGAAAGCAGATACTTTACAAGGTGACTCTTTGCAGAATGTACCTCTGGTAAGGCCATTCAACAAGGATAGTTAGGCACTGTGAAAGCAGATAATTTACAAGGTGGCTCTTAGCAGAATGTACCTTTGCTAAAGGCTATTCAACAGGGTTATGTGCTATGAAAGCAGATACTTTACAAGGTGACTCTTTACAGAATGTACCTCTGGTAAGGCCATTCAACAGGGATAGTTAGGCGCTGTGAAAACAGATTCTTTACAAGGTGACTCTTAGCAGAATGTACCTCTGCTAAAGTCCATTCAACAGGGATATTTAAGCGCTGTGAAAGCAGATTCTTTACAAGATTACTCTTGGTAGAATGTTATTCTGCTAAAGGCCATTCAAGAGGGATAGTTAGGTGCTGTGAAAGCAGATACTTTACAAGGTGACTCTTAATAGAATGTACCTCTGCTGAAGACCATTCAACAGGGATAGTTAGGCACTGTGAAAGTAGATTCTTTACAAGATGACTCTTAGTAGAATGCACCTCTGCCAAGGACATTCAAGAGAAACAGCTAGGCACTGTGAAAGTAGATACTTTACAAGGTGACTCTTAGCAGAATGTACCTTTGCTAAGGCCATTAAACAGGGATAGTTAGGTGCTGCAAAAGCAGATACTTTACAAGGTAACTCTTAGGTGAATGTACCTCTACCAAAGGCCATTCAACAGGGATAGTTTGGCACTGTGAAAGCAGATTCTTTACAAGATGATTCTTAGCAGAATGTACCTCTGCTAAGGCTATTCAAGAGCTGAGGCCATTCAAGAGGCATAGTTAGGCAATGTGAAAGCAGATATTTTACAAGGTGACTCTTAGCAGAATGTACCATTGCTAAGGCCATTCAACAGGGATAGTTAAGTGCTGTGAAAGCAGATTCTTTACAAGATGATTCTTAGCAGAATGTACCTCTGCTAAAGGCCATTCAACAGGTTGTACTTAGGCGCTGTGAAAGCAGATACTTTGCAAGGTAACTCTTAGCAGAATGTACCTCTGCTAAGGCCATTCAACAGGGATAGTTAGGCGCTGCAAAAGCAGATTCTTTACAAGGTGACTCTTAGCAGAATGTACCTCTGCTAAGGCCATTCAACAAGGATAGTTAGGCGCTGTGAAAGCAGATTCTTTACCAGATGATTCTTAGCAGAATGTATCTCTGCTAAAGGCCATTCAACAGGGATAGATAGGCGCTGTGAAAGTGGAATACTTTACAAGGTGGCTCTAAGCAGAATGTACCTCTGCTAAAGGTCGTTGAACAAGGATAGTTAAGCCCTGTGAAAGCAGATTGTTTACAAGATGATTTTTAGCAGAATGTACCTCTGCTAAAGGCCATTCAGCAAGGATAGTTAGGTACTGTGAAAGCAGATACTTTACAAGATTACTTTTTGCAGAATGCACCTCTGCTAAGACCATTCAACAAGGATAGTTAGAGCTGTGTAAGCGGATACTTTATGTGGTGGCTTTTAGCAGAATGTACCTCTGCTAAGGCCATTCAACAGGGATAGTTAGGCGCTGTGAAAGCAGATTCTTTACAAGGTGACTCTTAGCAGAATGTACCTCTGCTAAGGCCATTCAACAAGGATAGTTAGGCACTGTGAAAGCAGATTCTTTACAAGATGACTCTTAGCAGAATGTACTTCTGCTAAAGGCCGTTCAACGGGGATAGTTAAGCACTGTGAAAGCAGATTCTTTACAAGATGACTCTTGGTAGAATGTTACTCTGCTAAAGGCCATTCAAGAGAGGTAGTTATGCACTGTGAAAGCAGATACTTTACAAGGTGACTCTTAATAGAATGTACCTCTGCTGATGTTTCTTAGCATAATGTATCTCTGCTAAAAACCATTCAACAGGGTAAGATAGGCGCAGTGAAAGTGGATACTTTACAAGGTGGCTCTTAGCAGAATGTACCTCTGCTAAAGGTCATTCAACAAGGATAGTTAGCACTGTGAAAGTGGATACTTTACGTGGTGGCTCTTAGCAGAATATACCTCTGCTAAGACCGTTCAACAGGGATAGTTAGGTGCTGTGAAAGCAGATACTTTACAAGGCGACTCTTAGCAGAGTGTACCTCTGCTAAAGGCCATTCAACAAGGATTGGTTAGGTGCTGTGAAAGCAGATACTTTACAAGGCGACTCTTAGCAAAATGTACCTTTGCTAAAGGCCATTCAACAGGGATAGTTAGGTGCTGTGAAAGCAGATAATTTATAAGGTGGCTCTTAGCAGAATGTACCTTTGCTAAAGGCCATGCAACAGGGATAGTTAGGCGCTGTGAAAGCAGATAATTTATAAGGTGGCTCTTAGCAGAATGTACCTTTGCTAAAGGCCATTCAACAGGGATATGTAATGTGAAAGCAGATACTTTACAAGGTGACTCTTTGCAGAATGTTCCTCTGGTAAGGCCATTCAACAAGGATAGTTAGGCACTGTGAAAGCAGATAATTTACAAGGTGGCTCTTAGCAGAATGTACCTTTGCTAAAGGCTATTCAATAGGGTTATGTGCTGTGAAAGCAGATACTTTACAAGGTGACTCTTTACAGAATGTACCTCTGGTAAGGCCATTCAACAGGGATAGTTAGGTGCTGTGAAAGCAGATTCTTTACAAGGTGACTCTTAGCAGAATGTACCTCTGCTAAAGGCCATTCAACAGGGATAGTTAGGCGCTGTGAAAGCAGATTCTTTACAAGATGACTCTTGGTAGAATGTTATTCTGATAAAGGCCATTCAAGGGGGATAGTTAGGTGCTGTGAAAGCAGATACTTTACAAGGTGACTCTTAATAGAATGTACCTCTGCTGAAGGCCATTCAACAGGGATAGTTAGGCACTGTGAAAGTAGATTCTTTACAAGATGACTCTTAGTAGAATGCACCTCTGCCAAGGACATTCAAGAGAGACAGCTAGGCACTGTGAAAGTAGATACTTTACAAGGTGACTCTTAACAGAATGTACCGCTGTTGAAGGCCATTCATCAGGGATAGTTAGGCGCTGTAAAATCAGATACTTTACAACGTGACTCTTAGCAGAATATACCTCTGGTAAGACTATTCAACAGGAGTTAATTCGGCTACACAAGAAATAATGGAAATAATTATGAGGCTTTTTTAAGGAATCCACGTTGCTGCATTGGAAGGTTTCGTTTATAAGGAGAAATATTTCTTATTTATTACACTGGGAGATGGGTCATTACTCATATGTCTGGCCAAAATCAAACGTATTATGTTTCTGCCTCCATTTCAAAACGTTGGAAATATCTATTTCATATCGCGGAGGATAGATTTGGTGGCGAGAAATTGTCAAATCATCTGAATTTGGCAACAAAAGCTGTAGAAGTAATTAAAATCTAACGTGTTAATATACTGATTCCATTTAGAAACAATGCAGATAATGTTATTCGTTATAACGTAGGTTAGATTCGACGGCAAGAAATCGCCAAATCATCTGAATTCTGTACCAAAAACTGAACACATGTTGGATGCCACATGCTAAAGGATTCTTTAATTCATTTAAATCCATTCAACTGTTCAAGATTATTTTCTATTGAGCAAACTGAGTTCGGGAAGTAAATTCAGCACTCTCCGAAACCCTGTAATTTATAAGATTGTTTTAATGTTTTAGTTGATATAATTAACCTCTGATTCATGCACAAGTTATCACGTTGTCTGTAACTAATGTATCTCGATAACAATTTGTTATGGGGAATAATTTTTTGGCAATTAGCAAATACATATAATTGTACTATGTCTTAGATATTGTTAAACGCCCCTTACATCTGCAATTATGAAAGTGTTTTAAGGTAAACAATCCCATTATCACGCAATGGCTGCTAAATTAAAGTTAACATAATGAAGCAGAACGAAGCTATTTCTAGCAAATGACAAATTTTTGTTTTAATTTTCTCTTATATACATATTAAAGGGATACACCAACGATTTAGTGGTACCTTGATACCAACTGGCTTAAAAACATTAAGATAAATAAAGTAGATTGCTTAAGTTTTAGGTGTGTGCGCGTGTGTGTGATTGCAACATGGGAATATTTATGACTGATACTTTTCCACTGGACAAAACAGGAATGAACACGAAACCTGTATTCAAATGTTTAATGTCAGTTTATTTTTATGCAAGTATATATCAGTTAACTGATGAATTTCCATTATTTGCTTCGTCATTGTAAATTTTTTGGCAAACAATTTAGGAGCGCCATATTTCTGGGTCTTGAATGTTGGTTTCAAAATTTATGTTCGTAGGGATAACTAAACCCCTGCTATTCCTTGTCAGTGATATAAACTACTGGTGTTATGAACACATCTTAATGTGAAATAGGCAGGAAAAAATATCAATACATGTTATCTATTTACATGTCAAAATTAATATGGTAATAAGAAATTAAAAGCTCATTTGATTTCGATTAAACTGTCCTTCCTGTATTTACTATGTAGAATAATGAACTGGCTTCACTAGAAGGAATATTACGATACTTGTAGCTGTCGAAACCAAACATTTCAAGTTTTCAAAAAATATATATTTTCTTCCTTTCACAGTACGGTAGAGAAACGACAGAGGTGAAATAGGACGCAGTATGTTGTTGCTTTTGGACTCCGGTTTCAGATAAGCCCAGACACAAAAAGGGAAGGTAGGTATTGTTTTAAGTCTTCTTCTAATACTGACTGGGACGAAGCAAGGGCAGATGGACCATATAAACAGTAGACGAAATAAATTTATTGAAACATTTT
Organism: Macrobrachium rosenbergii; assembly: GCF_040412425.1. NCBI lineage: Eukaryota > Metazoa > Arthropoda > Malacostraca > Decapoda > Palaemonidae > Macrobrachium > Macrobrachium rosenbergii. The sequence continues at coordinate 38,099,693 of NC_089783.1, read as the reverse complement.
AACAGCTTTGAATTGAGAAAATGAAATATAAATATAAATATATATATATACATATATATATATATATATATATATATATATATATATATATATATACATATATACATATATACATATATACATATATATACATATATATATATATATATATATATATATATATATATATATATATATATATATATATATATATATATATATGTGTGTGTGTGTGTGTGTGTGTGTGTGTGTGTGTATGTATGCATGTGTGTGTGTGTAATAGAAATACAAACTTAAATTCTTTGAAGTTCTCGAAATCTTAACGCGATTGAAAGAGTATTTTCGATGCCATAATGAAGTCGAAAAGATGCAGTAGTAATGAATTCAAAGTACAAGTAATAAATAGAGTAAAAGGCATAGACCTCTCTCCCTCCCAGTTAAAGACCATATTTAAATGAAAATAAATTTACATTTTTTTTCGAATAGATTCAAGTCAAATTTCCCCTGCTCCCCGCCACACTATTTCACAAAGAAAAATTGATATAAATTTATATAAGGAGAATGTTCCGTAGAATATACCGTACAAGGGA
>NC_089783.1:38066624-38094124 GCF_040412425.1 Macrobrachium rosenbergii | reverse complement strand
ATGATTGGAGGGTGGATGATCGACATACCAATTTGCAGCCCTCTAGCCTCAGTAGTTTTTAAGATCTGAGGGCGGACAGAAAAAAGTGCGGACAGAAAAAAGTGCGGACAGAAAAAAAGTGCGGACGGAAAAAAGTGAGGGAAGAAAAAGTGCGGACGGATAGACAAAGCTGGCACAGTAGTTATCTTTTACAGGAAACTAAAACCAGATATTCCTTAATGAAGGAAAAGTCTTTCAGAACTATTACATCTCTACACAAACGACCTTTCCCGAAGAGCTAAACGTCTTGGTCGCCTTAACTGTGGTTTGTTGCCGAGCTTAATGAAGGTCGTTTATTGCGACCAAGGCGATTAGGGTACGATGTATGACAGCTTCAGGGACGTCGTGTCTGTGTGAGTTATCAGTCCATTATCGTTTGAATGTGTAATGCGTAACTAAGGGTTATTACAACTTTGTAAGAAAGGCCATTATCATTTGAATGTGTAATGGGTAACTGAGGGTTATTACAACTTTGTAAGAGAGTGTTGCTGTGTCTGTGTAAGTCATCAGTCCTTTGTTATTTTGATATGTAACTGGTTATTAAGTTTTTTTATAACTTTGCAAGAAATGGTTGTCGTGTCTGTGTAAGTCATCAGTCCTTTTTCATTTTAATATGTAACTGGTAATTAAGCTTTTTTATAACTTTGCAAGAAATGGTTGTCGTGTCTGTGTAAGTCGTCAGTCCTTTTTCATTTTAATATGTAACTGGTAATTAAGGCTTTTTATAACTTTGCAAGGGTTGTTGTGTCTGTGTAAGTCATCAGTCCTTTGTCATTTTAATATGTAACTGGTAATTAAGGCTTTTTTATAACTTTCCAAGAAAGGGTTGTTGTGTCTGTGTAAGTCATCAGTCCTTTGTCATTTTAATATGTAACTGGTAATTAAGGCTTTTTTATAATTTTGCAAGGGTTGTTGTGTCTGTGTAAGTCACCAGTCCTTTGTCATTTTAATATGTAACTGGTAATCAAGGTTTTATTATAACTTTTCAAGAAAAGGTTGTTTTCATATAAGGGTAAAAAGTTCATTTCTACTCCTGTTTTTATTGTGGACTGTGGAACAGCCTCCCAGAGGCTGTCGTGCAATTGGAGCTTCAGAAGTTCAAGCGAAGATGCAATGCATTACTACCCTGATACAATTCAATTTGTATTTTAATAATTTACTTACTTTTTTATTTATCTATTAATTTGTTAATTTATCTTGAAATGATTCACCTTACTGATTTCTTTTAGTATCTACAGGTACTCTCTTTCACCTTCTGTGTTCTCTGAGTCACGTAGCCTTCTTCTTTTCATGAAATAGGCTTGGTATCAGTTGAAAAAGGGAAGTCTGTTTCGAACTCTAGACCATTTATTGAACTAAGCAGAAATTAGTCCCGTCTGATTTGGTACACTCAATACAGAAGTCTTGGCTTATGAGTGTGGAAGGTTAATATCTCAAAGGAAAACTTTAAGGCTTTTTACTCAAAGATTTGAGGGATATCATTTTCCTCCTTAGTTTGAGAGAGAGAGAGAGAGAGAGAGAGAGAGAGAGAGAGAATAATTAACTTGATCCTCTATCTGCCTACAGTTGGTTAAAACTGGATCATCACCATTAGTACCACAGCAACTAATGAAAAAGAGCCAGGGAGAGAAAGAGAAGGAGAGAGTCGCTGCCATCAAAGACACAGACACCAGACGCTGAATCATTAACCTAACCTCTTGTGGAATAAAGGAATCCTAGCTGGCGTTGGTGTTAAACCCGTTTTTCACTCGTAGAAGGTTCTTAGGTCCTAAGGCCCCATAACAGTGGACTGGTCTGGGACGTGAACCAAACAAGGTGATCTGTGTATATGGCGAAGAGAGCGTCAGTGGAACCTTCCCAGGTTACAGATACACACACACACACATATATGTATATGTATATATAAATATGTATATTGAGAGAGAGAGAGAGAGAGAGAGAGAGAGAGAGAGAGAGAGAGAGAGAGAGAGATTGAAAAGGTTACTTACTTAGGACAGAGATCATCAAGCAAGGGAGGAAAAGAAAGGAAAATGATGCAGAATTCAAGAGAAATAATTTAGGCTGACTTAATTGCAGTTTTCCTAATCATGTGTTTTTCAATGATGATTGAAAAGCACGATGGAAAAACTGTGTTTCTAAGAAATATTTGAGGTATGTATATATATATATATATATATATATATATATATATATATATATATATATATATATATATATATATAATCTAACCAGTTATCGCAGCTGATATAACATAGACAATTATTTTCATCCACACATTCGAAAATCTATTGATGTGTTTTTGCTGACTTTGAGCGGTAAATATTCCGAATGTTTGAAAGCTTTCAGCTTTACATTATGTATGAAATTCTTTAGTTTTTTTCGAGTTTTGTGTTTTTGGTAAAAGGAAAAATATCGAATTCAGCCTGAAAAGAAAGGGAAACCAGAAAGTGCTAACTTATTCGGAGCTTCTGACAAGACGCCTGAACCTGGCACCACTGAGTAGCATCGGTCTAGTAGTCTCCGCTGACCTTAGATGAAACGAGTTGTAGAGGTAGGCCTAACTCCTGGCCAGATTTTTATGAATTCGCCAGAAAAAATAGCTTAAAATAAAGAACCTGAAAGAGAGAGAGAGAGAGAGAGAGAGAGAGAGAGAGAGAGAGAGAGAGAGAGAGAGAGATTTGGTTCATGGTTATTGGAACCGGATAGGTAGGTATAAGGACGGCTGCTGGCTTGTCTTTAAAATGGTGTTTTTGCCTTGCCTTAGTCTTCAAAAAAGAAAATTCTATATATATATATATATATATATATATATATATATATATATATATATATATATATATATATATATATATATATATATCAACAGTATTTGATAAACATGCTTTTCTTGAGAATTCATTCGTCCTAGAATAACTTGCGCTCTCCATAAACCGAAGTAGCTTTGCTGTCTATAGTTTCCAAAAGAAAAATACTACATTCCTGAAGGAAGAGATAAAACAGATAAATATTTTAATATCAAAACCAGACTTTGACGTTTGATTAATGTCCTCAGGAAAAAACCTTGAATAAAGTTCAGGGATACAACCTAATTCTTGATGTGAAAAGATTTCTAAACACGGAAGACTGATTTAGGCCTATCCGTTGTCGGGCTGGAGTCTCTCGAAAAATGTAAATAAAAGAAAATAATGATTATCCGACGAAGTTCATGGTCAAGACCAGAATTCAAACGCACTCTAAAAGAGGGCGAATAAAACAAAAAGTAGAGTAGGCCTGTAATCCGTACCTAATGACATACAGTGTTTTATTTTTTTCATTTCGTCTTAGACCTACGAGATTATATTTTGACATTAATTGTTCCCAAAATATTTTTCCTAAAGGAAACGTCCCATTGTCGATAGTTTGTATATATATATGCAAACATTATTATCATACAGACACTCAGGTTGACGAGACACACACACACACACGCGCGCGCGCGCACACACACAGGAGGGAGAGAGAGAGAGAGAGAGAGAGAGTTAGGCCTATCTCTCACTCGCCACTTCTTTGCCTGGGGCAAACCGTGTTTTAAGGGCGGTATTTGTCTAACAGTAATGCTTGTAAATAATCTCTTACTACACACGCACACACACATATATATATAATAAGAGATTATTTACAAGATCAATAAAGAAATTGTCCCAAAGGAACAATAATCAGCTCCGCCAACCTTTCTTTCTTTCCAAGTGCCTTTGAAACCGGTATAGCTTAAAAACATACCGGTTACTGTGTCCATCCCACGCAGAATTTCTCTTGTTTATTTCATTTGAGCCTAAATGCCAGTCACTATACTCTTTACACTTGTGGCCATTACCATACGTCAATATTCCAAAGAAGGGCTCTGTGGCCCTCTGCTGGATGAGTCATGCATATTTTATGGCGGCGTGAATTTCGTAAAATTCAGTTATATGTAGTTTCCAGTTTTAGAAAGTGAGAATACAGATTGTGTAAGGCGTAATGAAACTAAACACAGTAGGTTTCTTTGTACATACATTAGATGCCTTGTTTTTTTTTCATTTTTGTGGGGGGTGGGGTGGGGAGGGAGCTTAAAATGCTTCTTTTGCAAGTAATATATAAATTAAGGCATTGTTTAGAAGGTATTCGCATCAAATCCTCAAAATCAGTTCCAAGACTAAGCGACGATTTTCCACATCTCAAGGCACGTAATAAAATTTCTTTTCAGATATCCTCCATTCTTTAAAAAACTTTGATGCTTAGGGTTATGATAAAACAAGTTGAAGAATAGACGGTCGGAAAGGACTTCTTTAAAACGGGAAGGCAATGGAACGTAGCCATAAGTTTCGTTAGGACCACTAAGAGTGTCAGAGGCAAAAGGAGAGGTAGCCATGATTCGGAGTTTGTTAGGGGTCAGGGTGGACGTCTTATAGTGGTGGTATTGAAGGTGTGACTATAGGCCTACTGGGAGGAGTAAATGAACTGTAGAGTGTGGTGAGATAAAAATAACTTCGGTCAAGAGGTCTCACTGGACCTTTTTAAAATGGAAGGTGAAAGACCGCGTGACAGAGAGAGAGAGAGAGAGAGAGAGAGAGAGAGAGAGAGAGAGAGAGAGAGGCGTAAGCAGCGAGGCATATGAAACAGAGCTGAACAAAACTGGGTCTAATGACCACCAGTCAACTGTTTTTGGGAGAATATGATTAACACTTTAAAGAAGGTAGGGGTGTATATGAGGACGGATACCAGGAGGGGGGGGGAGCCCTGTATAGGGGGATTGGTTATTTTCGAGGGCTATCTGAAATCTAGGAATATTTGGGCATTTAACAAGACTTCTCTGATGAGATAAGGCGCTTTGGTGGTGACTGCATTTCATTAGCTGAGAGAAAGGTAAAAAAAAGAGAGAAAGGAATGAAACCTGGACTATTTCTTCTTTCGTATAAGGACAGAGAGAGAAAAAATGCTATAATACTGATATGGACATGTCATTGCTAAGCATACGTGACATGACACAAGAAAATGCTTTCGTGAGAAAGTGAAAAAGATGACATGAGGTTTATGAAGGAAAGAGCAGTGTGCAAGTGACAAAAGTCATCTCATGTATAAAGGAAGAATTCATTCTGAAACAGGTTTTGAAATTATGGAAGGTTAGGAGGAAATACAGTATAAAGGCACTGCAAAGAAAATCTTCTGGTAAACTGATTGTTAGGAGTGATTGAAATTTCAGTGGCGTCAGAGCGGTGCTCTGTAGGCATTACTTAAGGTTCTTTGCAGCGTGCCTTCGGTCCCTAGCTGCAACCCCTTTCGTTCCTTTTACTGTACCTCCTTTCATATTCTCTTTCTTCCGTCTTACTTTCCACCCTCTCCTAACAATTGATTCATAGTGTAACTGCGAGGTTTTCCTCCTGTTACACCTTTCAAACCTTATACTGTCAATTTCCGTTTCAGCGCTGAATGACCTCATGGGTCCCAGTGATTGGCCTTTGGCCTAAATTCTACAGTATGTTCACTTCACGTCACGGAAAGTTTTGAAGGGGAAAGGGGGAGCTTATAAAGATATATCGATGGAAAAATAATTAACGTTAGATTTTAAGTGGAGGAATAAAAGGAAAGTGAAATTTTGTGGGATAGGAGTCGCTGACGTTGCTAGATCATACAGTTTTGATTGGTGGCAATGAGAAAAATCTGCAGAGACTAGAGAAAGAGGGTTTAAAGTTTTTGTGAGGAATGTGAGGAATGCAGGTGACTGTGGGAAGAATGAGAATGAGAATGATGGCATAGAATGAGCCAGGAAAATGTTTTAGCATAAAGTGAGAGTTGGAACGTATGGAAGTAGGAAGCAAATTGCATTTATTCAACGGGAATACTACACAACAGTTTATTATTGATGCAATGCTTCAGTATTCTCGTGTTAGTCGTGGAGAATGCTGTGCCTCTCTGTCGAACTTCTCAGCTCCCGAGGTCCTTTCTTCCTCACACCGCCGGACTTTGGAACAGCCTTCCCGAGGATGTCGGGCAACTGGAACTTCAAAAGTTCAAGCGAAGATGCAACGCATCAGTACACTAAAACAATTCTCGTTATATTTTAATCATTTACTTATATCTTTACCTATTCATTTAGTAATTTGTTAATTTATTTTTTCTTTTCTAATAACGGATATCTTCTTTATGTATTTCCCATTACCTTCTGTTACTCCTTTCTAATAAACACCACATTCTTGGAAAACTTGAATTTCAAGTCAATGGCCGGTGTGGGCTTGTTCCATACGAATATTGTTCATGTTCCGAATAATAATAATAATAATAATAATAATAATAATAATAATAATAATAATAATAATAATGAAAAGTGGGTAAAACTAGAAATTTTAAGAAGCGAATTATAATATGGATATCATGTGAGTGTTGGGCTGATAGACCGGGAGACTCCCTTGAACAGGTCTGTGATTCCCAGGGGTAGAGAGAGAGAGAGAGAGAGAGAGAGAGAGAGAGAGAGAGAGAGAGGTGAATGGTGCAGCATAGGCCTACTGTGTTGGTGGATGTTTTGATTATAAGGGTATAGGAATATCGCCTTATCTTTTATTATAAACAGCTATATGCGATGTTTATAAAGTTAGTGGAGGATATAGTTACTTGTTTTCTTAATGTAAAATCGGCTTTATGTCTTTAACCAACACAAGGACAGAATATATTTAGCCACTAAACATTTAAAGTTTAATGCACATATATGAACTCAACTACGCATACATACGCACACGTGTATATATATATAATATATATAGCATATAAACTTGTAGATATATATAGGCTATATATATTTATAGCCTATATATATCTACAAGTATATATTCAGGTTTTGCTGTTCGTATGAGGACGACGATCAACCCTCACTGTGTCTTAACATTTCTCTCTCTCTCTCTCTCTCTCTCTCTCTCTCTCTCTCTCTCTCTCTCTCTCTCTCAAGAGTTCCCTAGGTATAAAGTATACCGAAAAAAAAAAAATGTTCCATCTCGTCATCCTTGAAAATATCCCGTATTGTGGACCATCTATATGCCCCCACTTTCTCTGGCCATTTAAATTGCTGTCCGTTGAACTTCTGATCTTTTTCTGGAGTAAACAGTAAATTTTTACTCTCTCTTATTCCCGATGCTTTTTTCAGAGAATGTTTTTTATTTTTTGCAAATATATTACGCTGACTTTCAACATTTTTCTTTGATTTTTTTGTAAATGTATTACGCTGACTTTCAACATTTTTCTTTTATTTTTTTGCAAGTGTAATACGCTGACTTTAAACACGAACTTATTAACCTTAGGTAAAAGCAATTTGACGAAGACTGATAATGTGAACAGTTGTTATATTGCACTTACACGCACAGATAAAAATGTTTTCCGCGCATAGGTTTTTTTTTTATAGGATAATGTAAACTTATATATGTAAAGTATGTATATATATATATATATATATATATATATATATATATATATATATATATATATATATATATATATATATATATATATATATATATATATATATTTCTGATTCACATCAGAAACGAACCCAGGTCTTTCAAATTGTGATACATACATAGGCTACATATATACATACATACACACATACACACATACATACAAAACACGTGCATGCGTATAGCCGTTTGATTTCGAGATGTTTGTGGAATTCTCCAGTGATCCTTTTCTCCAGGTCGAGTGGGAGTGGGGTTGGTGCGGGGGGCGGGCGGCGGGGGGCGGCCCCCGTTGATCTTACCTGTTCAAGATTAACTAAAGAGATAGAGGTGGACAGCTGCCCCTATAGACAATGGCCAGAGATGTCCCTTTCTACCTCATAGGCCTAAGAAGAAGCAGGCAGACTTTACAAACTCACTGCTTTGTATCATTCCAGTAATATTTCTGCTTTTGGAAACATTTCTTATGTACAAATACCGCAGGAATACGCGCTGATACGAAACACATCTACTTTTCAATCGTTTTTTAAATGCTGACTTTTTTTTATATAACGAAAAAGAGTGAATTCGAAAGAAGTATCATTCGACCGTCACTTGTTTTGTATGGCTGTCTGTTGTTGTCCCCAGGGTGAGAAAGCTATTTGTGGGCTATAGGCCGCATGACCTTGAAACCAACAGGTTTGTGAGTGTGTGTGTGTCTCTCTCTTTCTCCATATCCCCACCCTCCTCTCTCTTTCTCTCTCTCTCTCTCTCTCTCTCTCTCCTACTCTGACTCTGTCTGTCTCTCTTTCATGTCAAAGCATAATTTTATACAAACACACGTACAAGAATTTATGTATATATATATATATATATATATATATATATATATATATATATATATATACATATATATATATATACACATATATATATATACTGTACATACATACTACATACTCTCACTCTCTCTCTACTCTCATCTCAGCTCTCTCTCTCTCTCTCTCTCTCTCTCTCTTTGCCTGAACGTTTCTTTCACATAGCAGCATAATTTTACGCAAACACACACACACACACACTTGTATATATATAAAGACAGGCCAAGACTCGTAAAACATTGCTTGAATAATATTAAAGAGGAAATTGAACAGCTAAGAGAAAGTAATCATGTTACGTTTCTCTTTTTTATATTGTTGACCTGCAACAATCGATTTCAGTCTCCTATTCCCCAGTGACACAGGATTTTACATTATTGCCTGGAGAGATTGTTGTAACACTGACTTGAAGTCAGTTAGAAAAACTTGAAACATTGCAAAATGAAAAATTGCATGCAAACAATCAGCAAGACGCCAAGCACTGTTTGTCGCAGCTCTTGACGAATCAAAACAAAACGTGTAATAACTAAAGTCTAACGTAGCGGAGTGGAGGCTTAAAAATTCCGCTGTCGGACCATTGGTATTCGCAGAATCCCTTTCGAAGAATATTTTGTACCCCACGTTCTAGGCAAGTGACTGAGATCAACATATATTCCATTACCAGGTGTTCATCAATCTTTCATGTTGATATAAAAAAAGTCTGCTTCTATTCTGTCGTATTATGGGCATAATATTGTATTCCATTGTTTCCAGATGCTATATATGAAATACTTATACTACTAAGTCAGTATATGTTTATATTGAATCTAAACTTCACTGTTGCCAGATCCATATATGAAATACTCAAACCACTAAGTCAGTGAATAATTCTTGATTTTAATTTAATATAAACACACATATTCTGAAGTTCCTTCTGATTTACTATTTAGCTCTTCCTTCAGAAATTTGTCGTTACTACGATTTAAAAACTAACAATTTGAAATAATAATTCATTTAATTACAAGTTAAATAAATGAACCGGTTCAATATAGCACGATTAACTAGATATTGTCTATTTCTCAACAATTCACAAAATAGAAGGAATCAGGACTTGACAGAATAAATTCTTCACCATATTTTATATATATATATATATATATATATATATATATATATATATATATATATATATATATATATATATATATATATATACATATATATATATATATATATATATATATATATATATATATATATATATATATATATATATATATATATATATATTGATGTAACAAAAGCGTCTTTTGAAAATGGATAGAAAGATAATTCCTCCTGGCTAGTTCAGGAGACCAAAAAGAATAAAAAAAACAATAACAAATAAGAAAATAAAAGAAAAAATCTACATTAACTCATAGGCCTATGAAAGAATTCCTGATGACGGCCTACAAAAAATGAGCTTCCACTGTCGTCTCAGATATCCTAGTTATCACAGTGATTAGTTCATGTCCTCACCCCTTTAACAGAGAGAGAGAGAGAGAGAGAGAGAGAGAGAGAGAGAGAGAGAGAGAGAGTCCTACGAAGGAGATAAAAAGGAATAACCTTCCCATGACCTGGCGAAGGACGCTTGATAACATACCTATGCCTAAAATCAAGTTCCTTCTGCGTCTTCTCTCTCTCTCCCTGGCTTTGGTAGGCCTATTTATACTCATAATTAGTGACGGGGGTTTTATGCCAATAAATGATGAAAAAAAAAGCTTTTCTCTCTCTCTACAGGATATCTCCGAATTCCATTAAGTCTTGACTTGTTTTTCAAGAATGTTGGTTTTTTTTTTATCATCATTTCAAAGTGTTTCTATTTTGATTTAATGCAATATTTTGATTTACGTCAAAATCTTTATTTTCATTTTACTTTCTTTCTTAATTTCTCCCTAAATCAAAACTTGCCACGCTTGAAAATTTTCACCGTTGAAAATTACGTAAAGGTTATATTGAGGGCTAAAAGTGTAATTCTGAGCTTATATATAAAACCGACACATACACACACACACACACGCACGCACGCACGCGCACTCGCACACACACACACACACACACACACACACACACATATATATATATATATATATATATATATATATATATATATATATATATATATATATAAATCAATAAATTCAATCCTTTTCTTTAGGCCTATAAGGACGAAAGGTTAGGGCGCTGACGCCTCAGAGAAGGGACTTCAGTCCCTATAGGCTCTCCCAAGAAAGATATTCCCTATCTTCAGAGGCATCTAGAACACCTACATTACATTCCCAAGCTATTCTTAGTTCAGGAGAATTATTCTTAAGTAAAGAAACACATATTTATATATATATATATATATATATATAATATATGCATATATATATATATATATATATATATATATATATATATATATATGTATATATATATATATATATATATATATATATATATATATATATATATATATATATATATATATATATATATACAGTATACACACGCACACACACAGTGAGTGTGTGTGTCTGTGTGTGTGTGGGTGTCGTGTGTTTGAATGATTTATCAACTATATGCGCTTGAGATGTCTATATTCACGTATGTAAAACCTCGAATGTCGTCTAATATTGAATACCCCATACCTTATGAATAGCTTGCACCCAAAAGTAATTATAATTGATAAGTGCTTGTGCTCCGGCTAAGATTCCAACCTGAGCCTCTTGTTTTGGAATAACGATAAGCTGTTACTGACCGCTCGGGTATCTCGCTAACCAAGTGGTCAAACTTGACCATAACCGAGGAGTACAATGTTCCCAGTTTATCTTTGTTTTTAAACCAATGGCTAACTATTATCACTAATAATTTCATGTGGGCGTAAGTTAATCCTAAGGTATACTGAATTCGACACGAAATAACCTTGCATTATCGCTTTTTCACAAAACATTGCAGACATAGAGTGATTTCATAATTTGAATGTTTAAGAATATGGAGATAATTCTACATAGCGTGGCTATCATAATACAACTTTGCTAAAAACCTTTGCTTCAAAAACTTGTCAGTATATTCAGAGCAGAAGTTCGTATTTAAGGCATTCCTTATTTTAAGTAGTGAAAAAGATAAACAACTGACACGAAATATATATTAAAAATGAGAAATTTATGCATAACAGCAAATGTAAAGTCGTCTGTATGCAACTGATTTGTTCGATAATTATATTCATTTTATTGAGAAAATAGATTACTTGACTTGCTATTTTAAATTATTATTTTTTCTACTGATGATTGTTATCGCAGGAAGGAAGAAGATTCACTAACATACATTATATTAATTTCATTTTTCTTTTTTTAGTCTGCTAGTAAATGATTTTGGCCAGGCGTTAGTTTTCCACCTCTTCGGAGTCCAAATTATTCTGTATTACTCCAGTAGAGTTTTGACTTTTGTATATTACTCTCTAGTAGAATTTTGACTCTTGAACATTACTCCAATAGAGTTTTGACTCTTGAATATTATGCCGGTAGAGTTTTGACTCTTGTGTATTACACTCTAGTAGTATTACTCCAGTAAAGTTCTAACCCTTGCATATTTCTCCAGTAGAGTTTTGACTCTTGTATATTACTCTAGTAGAATTTTGATTCTTGAATATTACTCCAGTAGAGTTTTGACTCTTGTCTATTACCCTAGTAGAATTTTGACTCTTGAATATCACTCCAGGAGAGAGTTTTAACTCTTTTATATTTCTCCAGGAGAGTTTTGACTCTTGAATATTATATAACCCAAAGTTATCATGACTCATAATTGTCTTTTATTAATGTACTTGAGAAATCTTAGAAAAATCTCAGTAGAAGAATTACCTTTAAATGAAATCTTTTCCCAAATGATTGCAGCAGGCAAACGTCGATCAAGTCGATATCTTTATGCTTTACAGAAATCTCTAAGAAAAGTGGGTTATTGGACCTGTAGGAGCCTGGCCACGCGATTTTTTCTCAAATAGAGTGCTTTAGAGTCAGCGAAATTCAAGAAAATATTTGAGGTTTATATTCTATATATATATATATATATATATATATATATATATATATATATATATATATATATATATATGAGGTTTATATTCTATATATATATATATATATATATATATATATATATATATATATATATATATATATATATTTATATATATTGTGTGTGTGTTTGTTCGTGTACATTCTATTTTATTCGTTGTGACCATAGGTGCGAGGAACTTATTTGAATGTGCTTAGAAAGCCTGAAATGAAAAAAAACTCTTTTATATACAAGTAATGAATGTGTAGTAGCAATTTGAAGTAACGAAAACCTGCTAGGCAATAATTCTGTTAAAATGTTTTTACGTGGATACACCAATCTCTCTCTCTCTCTCTCTCTCTCTCTCTCTCTCTCTCTCTCTCTCTCTCTCTCTCTCTCTCTCTGTTTTTATTCAGTAGAGTTTTGCTTTCAGCATTTATTTCCCACAGTAGTTAAACGTTTCTGGTTAAATTTCTGCCTCCGAGTTTTGCTTTGAGGATTTTGTTCTCGTTGTTACCCACCATTTCTGGATGAAAGACTCGATTTAATTTACTTATTATACATCTGTCTACTTTTATTTCCAGGTTTCCCTTTTCCTACCGAATATGCAGTCCGTATTTTGACTGACTAGTGTATTGGATACGCCCAGTGAGTATTCATTTTAGTTATTTTGTTTTGTACTGAACCGTAACGGCAGACATTACATTGTAATGCCGATTGTGCGAGGATTGCAATGTAATATAATGTATATTTCATTGTTCTTTCTTCAGTCGACATTGCGCGGTAATGCTAATTATACGAGGATCTCAGTCTGGTATAATGTCTTTTTCATTATTCTTTTTCCCTCATGCATTGCAAGGTAATGCTGATTGTACGAGAATTAGCCTACAACGTAGTAATCATTATCTCTTCATTTAGTTGGTTAGAGGCTGATTGCAGGACAGTATTTGAACACTGAAGTATATCATGAACAATTTTGATTTTTAAATGAATTGTTCTTGATATGCCTTATACACCGTGAACATTTTTTTTTAAAGAAAAGCACTGATATTTTTATTTTCGTTCAGGACAATGTACTCAGCGATTTTAAAAATTTATGTTTCTTTACAGAAATATTTTTCAGAGTGTGTTCCGTAAACCTTTCTTTTTTTTCTATCCTGAAATTTGGCGTTTATAATATTCAAATCAATAGCAGACATTATTTCTTTGACACTACTTCAGTTCTTAATGTCCTCATATATCTTATTTTTTTTAACTTCTTTTTCTTTTTTTGATTCTGAAATTTGGTGCTTATAACATTCAAATTAATATTAGCCTTATTTCTTTGATACTGCCTTATTTCTTAATGTCCTCATGTATCTTAAAGTTTTCTCTTTTTTTTTCTTTTTGGATTCTGAAAATTGGTGTTTATAATATTCACATTAATAATATTCCTTTTCCTTTGACACTACCCCAATTCTTAACGTTCTCATATATCAAAGTTTTTCACCTTTTTTTCTTTTTGATTCTGAAGTTTGGTGTTTATAATATTAAAATTAATATTAGTCATTATTTATTTAACACTACCTTATTTTTTAACGTCCTTTTGTATCTAAAATTTGTTCAATTTTTTATTTCTTTTTTTATTCTGAAATTTGTTGTTTATAATATTCACATTAATAATAGTCCTTTTTCCTTTGACACTCGCTCAATTCTTAAAGTCCGCATACATCTTAAATTAGAATGAAAGTCCTTGACGATCGAAATAAACAAAATTCCACTCAAAAACTCGACCGATGAAAAATGTATACAGGTATTTAAGTTCAGGCTTAAACACGGGATTCCCTTTCTTCGTGTTATCAAGATGAAGAATGGCTTATCCTCCTCTGTGACAGAAAAGGGGCAGTTAATGAGAGGAATATTGGGAATTCTCTCTCTCTCTCTCTCTCTCTCTCTCTCTCTCTCTCTCTCTGGCCTCGTACCTTGGGTAGCAGCCCATCTAACTTATATGATATTCAAATATTCCACTTGTTGAATTAATGAATTATATATATATATATATATATATATATATATATATATATATATATATATATATATATATATATATATATATATATACTGTATATATATATATATATATATATATACTGTATATATATATATATATATATACACATACATATAAATATGTATGTACACACACACACACACACACACACACATATATATATATATATATATATATATATATATATATATATATATATATATATATATATATATATCTTAAAGACATGTTCATTGAAGAGTAATTTTGTTTAAGTCTGTTTAGGGGCAGTTTTGTATTAATAGAAACCATTCTTCCTATTACGAACTACGAAAATAATCCTTCCGTTATATAGTTTATTGTATAGCTGTTTTGTTCATACAAAGACCAGCATACTAATGATAATCTTAACATACCTTGCGTGATATATACCGAATTTTTTCACGGAATTATCGCTGTTTAATTTTTTTTCGTTCAAATTTATAAGAAACTATTTTAATTACCTTTGTCAAGTTATTATCCGTAAATGAATTGAAAAAAAAAAAAAGATCAGACTTCCTTCAGCCACTGATCATAGATAATTCAATAGGATATTACTGAGTTATCGGAGAGCATTTTTTTTTGACGTATGCAGATATAAAAGTAATAAAAATAGTGCGGGTTATGATAATGAAAGAAAACGTTTAGCGATAAATAAACATTTTCGAATATTCTTTGGTCATAATAAAGGACTTTGTAGATGTTGACAACAAGGGAAAGAAAGACAACTAAGGATAAAAAAAAGAGAAAGTGGGAGGAAATAACAATCTATGAGAATTATGAATAATTGCTTTTGAGAGGAAAGAATATACAAGAGAAAATTAAACGCAGACAGGAAGGTTAGTGAACAGCTAAATATGAGATATAAAAGATTTAAAGGAAGAGTAATTGTCTGTAGTGGGCAAGCTTGATTTTTTTTTTTTTTTTGTAAATTATTGAGTGTAGTGGAAAGAGGTACCCTTGATTTGATAAAGTGACTTGATAGAGTGATTTCTGAAGATGGTGGATACGAAATAAGAAGTGGTATATAACGTGATTTAATGAGTTTGTAAGAATTTGTGTATGCTAATTATATCGTAACTGACTGGCTATCCAGTGCATGTAATGTGTGTCTAAATAATGCATGGGGCCCAAATATTGTGCTGGGGGAATAATTATTTTGTGCAAACAAATTAATATTAAAAACATAATAATGATATGCCGGGAATTCTAAATTGAAAATTCGAATAACGCGGAGATTAAGCAGAGAATATCGTAGAATTTATGAATAACGAAATTATTTAAAGCAAGGGCCTATTCTGATTCCGCTACACGAGAAGTTTGAGAATAAATTAAAAAAAAAAAGCCTAAAGAATTGATAGCAAAAAATTGATCAAGGTGAGAATTATGAGCAATTAGAAGATTTAGTTTTTGTGAAAGTGAAGTTTTTTTTTTTTTAGTACGCAGAGTGTCTAGTTTATTGTTAAAGGAGGAGTCATGAATTTATGGTTGGGAGAGTGTCTGGTTTGGTGTTAAAGTAAGAGCCACGAAGATTGTTCTGTTTTTTTTATTTTTGGAACTTCTTCCATATGAAAATATACGGCATATTCACACACATATATATGTATATACATATATATGTATACACACACACATATATATATATGTATATATGTATACGCACACACACACACAGCCCATGAGACAACACTCATTCTCTTTTGGACCAGAACCAGCCAATCAGGCCTGCTTAAATCGACCTATGATCTGCCTGTCTCCTGTCCTAACTGGTTTTTATCCAGAGCGCTCCGGAATACGCACTGGTGATTGGTTTCTAAATGTTAGGCCTATGCAAGATAATAAGCTAGGCCTAGGTGTCTCTTTAAGTCATTCGTTAAGTGTGATATGAATCTGTTAAAATTTAATTAGGAGACTTCGGCAGCAGACTGGACAGAGAGAGAGAGAGAGAGAGAGAGAGAGAGAGAGAGAGAGAGAGAGAGAATTCAACGAAAAATTATGGGATCGGCAAAACTGCTCCTGGGAAATCCAATCTCTGGTTTTGGCGTACCTTGCGACCTTTGCTATGGTTGTCAACGGCGGTTATAACTAGCCAATTACTAGCTAATTGCTGGCCGGTCACTCGAGTCTGTCCAGTTTATTTTAGCAATAAACTTAGGAATTTACCGTTTAAAAAGTTATGAACCGTTAGTACCACAGTTTGCATATTCAGTGTCTTGTAATCATCCCGTCCTTCAAAATGCTGGTTTTTTTTTTTTCATTTATTTCTCTTTTTATTGGTACACTATGTTTACAGTCATTTACAAAAATTAAATTTCACATAATTCATAAATAAATTTCTAAAAGGAAAATAAATGATCATATTTGCAAATTTTTTGGTAGAGTATTTGCAACGAGATTCGTCTGTTAAAACATGTCTTTAGGCCATAACAGATGCCAGTATTGAAATCAGCAACCAGTTTTACTCAAGTATTCCTGCCTTCATTTGAACATGGCTGAAAATCCAAGCATAAGATATTTATAATATTTTTCATAAATTTTCCTTCTTAATGTTACACATTATTTCAATCAAACTTTTTAACCGGTATTTTTACAAGGGAACAAAAATAAGCTAAACGAAGACTACTATTCTATCTCCGACTATTTTAAAACTCGACAGTTTACCACTAGTGGTTATCAGCTTCTGATTATACATTAAAAACATTGCTCCAGACTACCTTCCAATTATAAAGTGGATAATTATAATGAACTTTAGAGTGGAAGTCATCACAGTCCATCAACAGCCAATAAATTGATTACAAATTTGGTTCTGGAAACCTTGGTATACAATGGAGGGACAGATATAATCAAAAGCTATCTGATCAGCATTAAAGAAAAATTTCTTGAAGGAATTATACAATATACCTGTATATATACATATATATATATATATATATATATATATATATATATATATATATATATATATATATATATATATATATATATATATATATATATATATATATATATATATATATATATATATATATATATATATATATAATGAATTTTATCACATCACCGTGATTCGTATACAAGCACTAAGCTACAAACGTCCTTTAATGTCCAATTCGCTCTACCTTGAAATACTATATTTTCATGTATGTTATCCGAAGGGGGAATTTTTTAGTTGATAAGGCGTCACTGTAGTCCTGAGTTCTTGTCTTCCGTGTTTCAAGCTCACGAGACGACGAACTTATTATCAACTAAAAAATTCCCCTTCGGGTAACATATGAAAATATATTATTTCCGAGGTAGAGCTAATTGTATATTAAAGGACGTTGGTAGCGCTTGTACATATGCATGTCTTTCTAAGTATATGAGATATATAAATACACACACACACACACACACACACATATATATATATATATATATATATATATATATATATATATATATATATATATATATATATTTGCTTTCACCAAGAGAAAGAGTAGCCTATTCTTTAAAAGTTTTACCAGTTAACGAAATACTACTTTTTTTTACGTAGTTCACAACAATACTTGCAACAATTAGAATTCCAATAAACTAAAATAACTGAAATCTGGTCATAGAGAGAAGAAAATATTTTCACCTGTCATCCACTTCCCGTTGCTTTCCTTCCGTTCGTAGAAAAAAAAAAGTTAGATGGATATTCAAATGGAATGATATTAAAAGAAAAATAGCAAAAGTCCGTCCACAACAGCCCCCTGTACCAAATCCTGCAAATTGTGCAGCTTTCCCGCAGGATGTCCATCTGAAACACAGCATCCCTTCCACGAGAGACGTAGTTTGCTTTGATACACTTGGTCGAAATAGACCCATATGTTACCGAGGGAGCTTTTAAACCGAGGATGCACCAGGGGCGGGCTCTTTGTAAGAGGGAAGAAATATTAAGAGAGAAAGAAAGCACTGAATGGAAATGTCAGAAGGACAAAGGACAAAAAGAAAATGCGTGAGATGAATTCGGGAAAAAAAAATGCGGGGACAACTAAGAAAGGTGGCTGTAACTGAGAAACATTACATCGACCAAAATTTAGTTTCCCTTGAATTGAAAACCATCGCGAAAAGGCTTTGCTGAACGGTATCAGAGCGAGAGCCTTCTCCAGTGTATGGTACCGACCAGGGAATATTACAAAATCCTACTCGTAGGGGGAGTAATCCAGGAGACGACCCCAAAGAGATTGGGAGGAAACGGGAAGGAAACCGTTGCACGAGGGAGAAGGACTATACCACTACCCTCCTCCCCCCCCCTCCTCTGGAATACGCCTGGAGTGGAGATAACCCCTTCCTATTTGTTTCCGGAGGACGTGTGTGTCATTTGTCCCATTACACGGGAGAGCTCTCCACCACCCCCCCTTCATCTATCCGCTTTGAGAAATGTTGCAGTTGCGTGGAGATGCTATAGAGCTGGGTGTTAAGTGTATTTGTAAGTTAGGTGGTGGTTGGGGGTGGGGTAGGTTGGTGATCGGGCGGGCGTCTTAGACTCTACCAGCAGGCGTTTAACTGTTTGGTCTATGCGTCTTATAAGTATAGAGAATAAGTAATCATTTGTCTCATAAGAATTATCCATTCGTCTTGTATGTGCTTATAACTCGAGTTTCCATCAAAGAACGGTTAGATTAGCTCAGCACTCATTTTAACAATCCTAGAGAATAAGTAATAATTTACGTCATAAGAATTATACTCTCGTCTTATATTTGCCTATAACTCGGATACTTATTAAAGAACACTTGGATTAGCTTAACACTTACTTTGATAATCCAACGAATTGCTTCGATATATTGAAAACCAACAATTTTTTGTTGATTTTACAACAGCAAATTATTTCATGCCTGGTTTTCTTAACATTCACAGGACCACCCATTCAGGATAATCAAATGGAACATTTGTAACGTTGGACCATTAAAAATGCAATAATTATATGGATTTCAGACGATGTGGATAACCAGTGTTGACAAGAAATATGCATAAATTATCATTATAGCGAAGTAATTAGCTCATAGTAGTGGTTTTGTTTATATATTTTTGTTATTATAACTTTTCAAACGCTGACAGGTCATATGCATTAACAAATTAAATGATTCGTTGTTATGTATATTTATGAGTGTGTGTATGTGTATGCTTTTGATTTGTGATTTTATGTATTCAAGAATATGCCTATAGGCTTAGTAGTTGATACAGAGGGCTTTATATATTTTACCATTTTTGTATGAGCAAAAGATCATTGACTCTTTTCTACTTTCATATAAGAGAGAGAGAGAGAGAGAGAGAGAGAGAGAATAGAGAGAGACAGTTAGTTATGCATACAAAAGAGTTTTTACAATTTACCTTTTCGTATGAGTAAAAAGTCACTACCACCTTTCTACTTGCAAATTAACGAGAGAGAGAGAGAGACGTCATGGAGATACTTGAGGGGTAATGTAAAACAAAACACGTAGATACTGACAAAAAATTAATAGTCTCCGCGCTTGTCTAAAGGTAGGCCTACGACGGCTTAGCCCACGTCAAAGGTTTAGCCATACCTGGAAGATATGCACCGATAGTGAAGAGAAAGCTTGAATGTCACCGGTGACAATTCAACAGAAATCTTCAGTTGCTACTTGGAAATAGGCACATGACCTACAGTAGGTGACGTCCACGCAATGATCACATCTTGCCCAAGAGGAATAAAGTATACAGCGGAGATTAGACCTAGGATAACCGAACACCCGGTCTCGTCGGAGACGTTTGGTTTCGCAAGCCCTGAGTGACTGACGCACTTCAGCGGTTTATTTACTGCTTTATTTATTATTGTTTTTTTTTTTTTTTTGGGGAAGCGGGGTTCCAATCCAGGCCTCCAGTACGAAAGACGAAAGAATGTATCATTCAACTTATCGGCCTAATTAAAAACGTGTGTTCTAAGGAATATTTAATTGCCTACCCAGAATGGACTGCTAGGCAGTAATAAATTATAAAGCAGGATTTATCATTCAGGCGGATTATCATAATCTTTTCCTTCAGCATAATTTATTTCAACGAAGTCCACAAATGAGTTTAATCTCATTCAGTCTAAACGATTCTGACATGAGGTACCAGTTTGCAACCCCCCGTCCCCCCAAAAAAACGGTAAAAAAAAGGCATATAATACCCTTTCACCGAACCGGTTCTGAAATGTGACTTCCAGTGTCTTATCTTCGCAAAAGAAAGGTTCATTTTTCATTTTCAAAGATGGCGTATATACCATATTTCCACCAGACATGACCACCATTATTAATTTAAATATAATTAGTACGAGCCAAAATGTTTTGGACTTATGGGAAAATTCCAGTTACGCATCGCATTAGTAGTAGTCACGAACTTGACGATAATACGGAATTCTATTCTAGCGCCAGCGAAGATTTTTTTCTTAATTTTCAATTTTCTGCAGTGTTAATCGAATTGCAAATAAACTTTTGATTTCGTAAAGGAAATGGGAAAAATAATTTCGTTGATACATATATACATACATTATATATACATATATATATATGCATACATATGTATACATAGTATTTATATATATAAATATATATATATATGTATATATATATATATATATATATATATATATATATATATATATATATATATATATATATATATATATATATATATATATATAAAACAATAAAAAAGAAACTATCGACTGATACTAAGGAAAAACAATAAAGAGCCAAGTCTGATCCCCACATGGAAGAACTCAAGGAAAACAGCCATTTAAAGGTAAAACTTTCCTCAAGAGACATCCAGACTAAAGCGATAGGCAAAGATGTATATCTGAAATGGCCAGGGTCCTGGGCAGGGGGTCACCTAAAGGTATTTAGAGCTGCAGTTGGGAATTCTTCGAAGTTTGTCAGTGAAAGTTCAAACATATTAAACCAGATACTACTAAGTAAAAGGATGGTTTATGGGAGTAATGCGTTGCATTTCCGCTTGGATTGTCAGAGTTCCTGACGCGGTTACTGGAAAAATTCATTATTAAGAAATAGCATAAACATTTCTTTTTAGTTAACCGTACATTTCATAGCTATACAAGCGTTCAATCTAAGAGATCAGTATCTCTGAGATGTAGAAAATGGTACTGTTAGTTTTTTTTTTTACATGCAAGATTGACGAGTGCTCTTTTAAAGCTCTGTCAGATTTAACTTTTATTCCTTTCTTTTTCTGACACGCGATCTTTCGTAAGAAAGTTTTGATTAAAACTCAGATATCACTGGAGCTGTCGGCTTTGGTAAACGAAGGATTCTGCATCAGTAGTGAGTAAAACAAAGGAAATCATTTTTACTGGATGACCCCAAAGAAATATTTTTTCATTTCATTTATTAACTGAGTGTCAGTCGAGGCGTTAAGATCAGAAGAGAATATTTTAGAAAGACCTTAAACATACACACACACACACACACACACACACACACGCACACAAACACTAACTTGTACCAAATATCGAAAAGGATTTCTGTACCTATTTTATTACTTTTGGCAGTCACTGTACCAAACGTAATTTAACTTAGGCATAAAGTCAAAACGAGTTTATATTAATTATGAAAACATACGAGCAATTGTTTCATTACAAAAAAATTAGCTTAGCTCCTTTCATACTGTTAACACCTTTGTTCCATAAATATTTTTTTTACTCTGTTACACGTGAAGATATGTATTTCCAGTTTGATCTGATTTTGTTTTTTTCTCTGGTCTCTTACAGACAACTTCGTCTCATGGATATCTAATACACACACAAATCCATATATATATATATATATATATATATATATATATATATATATATATATATATATATATATATATATATATACAAAAAGTAATCATAAATATAAGCGGACTACCCTCACTAAACAGTAAGCATTCATCGTCCGAAGAATTCTTAAACACTCATAACCGCTCTGTAGAATTTCCCGAAATTCACGTTCGGGCATCCTAAAAGCAGGTAAAATGAATGATCCTACAGACATTTCCCAAAGGAATTCAGGAACCAGAATGCCCCCAAAACAGTGCCTTTCCTTCCCATTCCTCTAATTTTGACCTCCCAAAACTCTCCGGTCGATCGTCAGATAAGAAAAACAAAAGAACCGCCGCAGAGGGAAGCTTTTGAAATTAAACGTTTTTCCCTTCGCCACGCTGACATGATTTATCCATTTCTTGACGCCATGCCTGTACAGTTGTTAACTTCTTAAACAAAGGCATACAGGGCATTCTTATTTTATTCTCTCTCTATCTATATATCTCTCTCCCTCTGTAGAACTCACTAGAAGGTCACCTTGGGTGTACTATAAGAGTTAGCATACATCAGGTAAAACCACGTAGGCCTAAGTGTCTCCCCCGCCACCCGGCCTTTTTTATCTATCTCAGGCCTTCTCCTTCTTCGGAGAGGCTGCTGTCATGTACAAGACTTCTCTCATTCTTCACTTTCTGATGGCCATTGATAGAAATGTGTATCGTGAGAGGTCCCCCTATCACGCAAGCGTCTGTCAGTGGGGAGCGGAGTTCCCGTCCTGAGTGTTAATTTTCATTATTTCTTTTAATAAAGACGTCTAGTATTCCACGTTGAGAAATGTGTACGTTGGTATAAAGTAATCTCTTTCTCTCTCTCTCTCTCTCTGTTTATATATAAATTATATGTATATATATACACACATGTACACACACACACACACACACACACACACACACACACATATATATATATATATATATATATATATATATATATATATATATATATATATATATATATATATATATATATATATATGTATGTATAATAGAATTTCAGTCTCAGATCTACCTCGAGCGAGCGAGAGAGAGAGAGAGAGAGAGAGAGAGAGAGAGAGACGACTGTCTGAGGAGTAGGAGTCATTACTCCCTCGGTATCAGGCTGCCTTGGAACGTGATACAAATATGAGAAATGAAAAAATACCGCTTAACCGCACGAGACGGAGGATGGTAAAACAAACCAGCTAATTATTAGGAAAGAAAGGAGTTATACACAGAAAGGAGTGGTGTCAGGCCGCCTCTTAAAGAGAAGGAGGTTATAAGATTCGTAGGAAACAGAAGCAAATTCTTTATGAAAGTTATGATGACGGCATAAGGAGCATAGGCCTAATGCGCTGACTGAAGGTTTGTGAAGCGGTCAGCTGCGTCAGAATCACCTAAAAGCGATATTCATAAATGTTTAAAAAAAATTACTGTATCAAAAGTGATGATGAATCAGTTGATGACAAAATAAAACAATGATGAATAACAAATTTTTACGCCGGTAACAAACAATTTTTCTAACAATTTAGATGAAAATTCCTTTACTTCTTTGATATTTTGTTAAGCTTCTCCGGAAAAAAAAAAACAATATTGTATTCTTGTTCAGTACCTACAGTGGAATACCAAAAAAGTGTTTATTTGGAATAATGATAATATTTATGCTGTCGGATAATTATCAATATCTCATTCTCATCTGTCAGGTCGCTCGTTAGATCCAACTTCGAACTGTCTGTCAGCCAAGGTCCAGAGAAATCTCTGTATCTTGCTGTAAGCATCATAAACAGTTACGTTCAAAGTCCTTCAACGTGTAACTCTAGACCCATTCATTATCTTTTTCACGTGGACATTACGTTCCTCAAAGCTTTTGAGATATGTTGGGGGTTATTGTACGGGAATATCTATAATGTCTATAAACAAACCTTAATATTTGCATACAGCAGAATCTATAGAATAAGTTGATAGGAAGTCTGTTTAATGAATTAGGAGTTCAAAACCAGGATTCTTCTCTCTCTCTCTCTCTCTCTCTCTCTCTATATATATATATATATATATATATATATATATATATATATATATATATATATATATATATATATATATATATATATATATATATATATATATATATATATATATATATATATATATATATATATATATATATATATATATATATATACACACACACACACACACACACCCCATACAAACGTCTGCTTCTTTTGACTATTTCAAAGACCATTAGTAGGCCAACAACACATAAGAATGAGTTGTTATTATTCTGGTCATAACTGCGCCGAGCCAAATGATTTGACTCGTGTATTCAAGACAAGAATGGTAATCATCTGTGCAAATATAAATCAAAGCTTGGCGTTTTCTTCTTACGAATCTTATCTTGCTCTTAAATACTCAGTCAATAAAAGGAAATTCTGCGTTCAAAACCCTGCAGCATTGAGTGGTATATTTTAGTAAATATTTACAAGTCCAATTTAATGTTACAAACTATATTTGCTTTGACTGACAATCATCATTACTCAAACAGAGATAAGACGAATGTTTCAGTTGCATCATGTGATTGTTCATATTTATTTAGTTGATCTTTGGATAAGTTCGTTATTTTTTCTCAGTAACTGATATTCACCAGAAAATATATATTCTTTATGTTCCCCGAACGTAACCGCTGCTACATATTCCAGATCATGAAGTACTGTACCACAATGACTTTTGCAAGTATTAATTGATGAAATTTTTTTGTCTTACCCAGTTACAAAAGATGATATACATATATATATATATATATATATATATATATAGATGATATACATATATATATATATATATATATATATATATATATATATATATATATATATATATATATATGATTTTTTCAATTATTATTTGATAACATTTTTTTGTCACAAAGATTATATATATATATATATATATATATATATATATATATATATATATATATATATATATATATATATATATATATATATATATATATATATATATATATATATATATATATATATATATATATATATATATATATACACACTCAAAGTATGAAAATAGCAGTAATGAATATACAAAAGCCTATTTAACCTCGGACATTTTAGCACAAACAATTTTAATTGGCTCTTCATCAGATTCAAATAACGCGAAGAACAATTATCTGTACATCAAATCAATGAACTTTGTCAGGCACGATTTCCTGAAAGTTATTCATCCGTAAATATGCAATAAATATTTCTACACGATTAAATTCCAACTCCCCCTTGGCGAATGTTGTTATTATTTTTAGCTTAGCCAAAAGAAAAAATGTAACTAAGCTTATATTTTTTTTCAGATGAAAAAAGATGGCGAATATAAAGTCGTTGTTGTTGAATGTGTTCTCCGCTAATTGGTAACTTGTTCCTGGACCGCCATTGGTAAAAGAGAAAAAAAAAATGGAACAGCATTTATAAACAGAATAGGCCAGCCAGGGTTTGTACCATGAAGATAAACTATTTCGGAATATTATATTTGAGCCATTAAACTAATTAAGTGCAGAACATAAGAAAACATAAATTAGTATATCACATAGTGATTCATATGTCAGACATCAAACTAATTTAGTACATGACATGGGCAATGTTATGCACTAAATTAGATGTCAGTCATTAAAATGATTAAGTACATAACATAACAAAGCATAACTGACTTAGCACATAACATAACATAATGAGCTATATGTCAGACATTAAACTAATTTAGTATATAACATGGGCAATGTTATGTACTACATTTATATGTCATCCATTGAACTGATTAAGTACATAACATAACAGAGCATAGCTGATTTAGTACATAACGTAACATAACGAACTATGTGTCAGACATTAAACTAATTTAGTACATAACATGGGCAATTTTATGTACTAAATTATATGTCAGCCATAAAACTAATTTAGTACATAACATAATCAATTTAGTACATAACACATCTTAAATTATATCAGCCAATAAACTAACTTAGTACATAGCATGGGCAATGTTATGTACCAAATTATACGTTAGCCACTGAAGTCATTTAGTACATAACATGCGTAATGTTATGTACTAAATCATATGTCTGACATTAAACTAATTTAGTACATAACATGGACAATGTTATGTACTAAATTATAAGTCAGTCATTTAACAAATTTAGTACATAACATAACATAACATAACATAACTAATTTAGTACATAATATAACATAACAGATTTTGTGTTAGCCATTAAACTAATTTAGTACATAACATAACTAATTTAGTACAAAAAATAACATAACAAATTATATGTCAGCCAATAAACTAATTTAATACATAACATGGGCAATGTTATATACTAAATTAGATGTCAGCCATTAAACAAATTTAGTACATAACATGGGCAATGTTATGTAGTAAATAATATGTCAGGAATTAAACTAATTTGTCACAAAACAAAGGTAATGGCAATATGAGTTTCATCTCGTTGATTCACTGCTGTGAATATCCTCTAGCTGTGAAATATGCGAACACATATGCATATATACACCTGACGATAACTAGATTAACATTAGTAACAACAACAAATGTCCCAGTTGCTAGTTTGTTATATCACGCACCAAAAGAATGAGATATATATATATGTATATATATGCATGTTTATATGTATATATACACACATATAAATGTATATATATATATATATATATATATATATATATATATATAAAACAAAATATTTTCTAAATATTCTTCTTAAATATGAAAATATGGCATAGTAAGAAGAAACTAGACTTAGAGAGAGAGAGAGAGAGAGAGAGAGAGAGAGAGAGAGAGAGAGAGAGAGAGAGAGAGAGAGAGAGAGATTCCATAGTAAGAAGAAGTTAAATTTAAAGTAAATAAAAGAGTGAGAACGAGAGATTCGGAATAAAAAAACTGGATTCATAGTAAAAGAGAGAGAGAGAGAGAGAGAGAGAGAGAGAGAGAGAGAGAGAGAGAGAGAGAGAGAGAGAGAGAGTTACAGTAAAAAAAAAGGAAAACACATTGAAACTATAAATGGAGAATTTTAATAAAAAGTTGAAGATTTCAGCATCTGAGTCTGCTGTGCACTGAAATACTCAATATGGAGAACTTACGGAAGCGGTATCCGGAAACAAAAATTGTATTATTTCCACATGAAATTTAACA
>NC_089783.1:38049124-38061624 GCF_040412425.1 Macrobrachium rosenbergii | reverse complement strand
ATCAATTTCCAAGGTAATAGTCCCTGGAGTCTTCTTACTTAGAGATACCATAAAATGTATTAGAATCTCCAGTAGACTTTGATTTTCCAACCATCAGAGATGTTCCCTTTTCTGGAAGATTAAGGATCAGTGACAAATGCACAACGAAGGAATGGAAAGTAGGCAGGTTTATTTAAAGTTACCGTATTACATTCGGTTTTAATACAGTTACAAATAATTCAGTCGTCATGGTGTGGAAGAAAAACAAAAATAAAACAGCATCTACGATTCAGCTCCAACATCATCTTGAAATTCTCATCACTTAAAATGTTTGCACTTCGTTTCATCTTTCCTACAATGTATTTTCTTGACTATTACTTGTTTCTGTGTCTGAACGCTTCCTATTACGTATCGTTCTTATATCAGTGACCTTTAATGACACCATTCATTTTATCAAACGCTTCAGCTACTAATGTAGTCATCATTTTACTTTTACACATTTATCGATGTAGATTTATCTCCCCCCAACACCACCCGTTAAGCAACCACTATCAAGGTATCCAGTGGTTCCATTCCGCAAATCGTTGTTGTATACCTTGCTCTTGCTAATGGAGCTACAGTTTTCCTTTGGCACAATTATGACTGCTGCTTTGAGGAGGGAAGGAATAAAACTACATCTATTAATAAGCAACTTTTACACAAAAAGATTACCGTTATTTCTTCGTTTATATTAGTAGCGGAGGCACTGACGTTGACTTTTGAGCAATTTTTGTTCTACCAAGACTTAACCAAGACGGAGAACAAGTTTCGGCACTGTGTTTTAAGAGATATTTTTTTTCTATAACGAGTGGCTTAGCAGGGGACGAGGTTATGTTTTACCAAGACGGAAAACAAGTTTCGGCACTGTGTTATAGCAGGGGACGATTATTAATTATGCCATTTAAAAATAAGTTTATCTATAAATATGCATTGCAAAGCTCTCCGTTGTAAGGAATTTTTTAAATAAATCCATACACGGTAAATTTTTATGAAAGACGAAGGATAAGTGAAAATGTAATGAATGATGTACAGAAATGGCTGTAGTTGAATGCACATCAGAGCGTTATCTAAAGAAGGTGAAATGACAGTTTAATTAAGAGAAACACACAAAACAAAATCACCTTTTACATTCCTAGGAAGGGTCCCTTTGGACCTCTCTGGTCATTTTCCTAACCAACACCCCCCCCCCCACATAATACTGAACGTTCTGGTATGCACTATGGTATTTTAGTGGGTCCAATGGCGGGGGCGGGGTGCGAACCCCCTGCCAGGCCAGGACATGGCTTGGGCAGGTCTGAATTTCTCCCAATTTTTTTTTTTTTTTCTTATAATTGAATAGTCTAGTATTTTTTTTCTGTCTGTGTTACGTTTAAACATACGTATGCACTATGGTATGTTGGAGGGTCCAATGTGGGTACGAAATACCCCCTGCCAGGCAAAGCCAGGCCGCGACGTGGGCAGGTCTGAATTTCTTCCAATTTTTTCTTTTGCTTCTTTTATAATTAAATAGTCTAGTATTTTTTTTCTGTCTGTGTTACGCTTAAACACATCTAAGCACTATGGTATGTCAGAGGGTCCAACGGGGGGCAAATACCCCCTGCAGGCCAGGCCAGGCCAGGCCAGGCCAGGCCACGACATGGGCAGGTCTACATTTCTACGGTTTTCTTTTTGTCTCTTTTATAATTAAATGTTCTAGTATTTTTTCTTTCTGTGTTGCACATTTCTCCCATTTTTTTTTTTTTGTCTCTTCATAACTGAATAGTCTAATACCCCATCTTTCTGTATGACTTTTAACCAAGCTTACTGCACGGGTTATAAAATATCAAACTATCAGACTTTCAACCCTTCGTCAGGTAGTGAACATATTCTGCCGAAGAAAACGTTAAAGATTCAGGCCTTTCAATCGAGAGACCGCCCTTCCCTAATAATTCAGCTAACATTTCACATTCCAGCGTTTCAGTATCACCGTAGCAGGCATTGCTTTATTGTCCCTTCTTCTGTCTGGCCTTGTGTCTGTTAGGACATTGATTGTGTCTGTCTGTTAAGCCACTGATCTGTTTCTCCAGGCTTCTATAACAGTCCGTGCTGCGCTGGTCTTTTGTTTTTACAATGATCTCCGTTTAATTTAATCTAATTAATTTATTAATTTATGTGTTTCTTTTTTAATGAGTGAGACTTTTTCTTTCTATATTTCCCTTTACCTCCTCTTACTCTTTCCTATTATTATTATTATTATTATTATTATTCATCCTCCGAATAATATAATAATAATAATAATAATAATATAATAATAATAATATTAATGAGTTATAATAATATAATTGATAAATTGTATTTTTTAAGAATAAAAAAAAAAAACTACAATTTATCACTTATATTATTGTGGCTTTTACTCATTATTTTCGATCACAATATAGTGATTCCACAGATAATAATAATAATTTAATAATAAAAATAATAATTATCAATAATAATAATAATAATAATAATAATAATAATAATAATAATTTAGTTTCTGAACGAATGACACATCATCTTTGAAGGATTAAAAAGATGGCAAAATATGTCTCTCACTGAAGTCTAAACCTAGTATAAAAGGGTATTGTGTGAACAATTTTCTTTGTTGATTATTTCTATTTCTTGTTTTTTCATTCCATATTTATCATCCATTCAATTTATTTTGCATTTTTTCTTCAATTAAATCTTTCTAACACAATTACTCAAAGAGTTGTTTACGAAATTTGTTTTATTAAGCTTTATATGCCTGAGAGAGAGAGAGAGAGAGAGAGAGAGAGAGAGAGAGAGAGAGAGAGAGAGAGAGAGAGAGAGAATATTAGTACTTGCTATACGCATGAATGCATTTCTAATTGGTCCTTAGTTTTTAAATTTTTTATTTAATCTTATGATTTCTGAGTTTACTTAATACTTATGTGAATTCAGTGGTACTTACTGCCAACTTAAAGCAGTTTAGATTAATTGCTTTTTCTTATTTAATTTCGTCAGTAAAATCCAAAAAAAGTTTGAAAATAAAATTTTCAGAATAAATTTATTTTCTATTCTTTCATTAGTTACGATATCACAGATATTTTGGGGTTAACACCGGAATCGTACTAGAGGTCGAATATATTTTGCTATAAACTTAGGAGCCGTATTAAAGGTCGAAAATATTTTGAGATTAACATTTTAGTCTTATCAAAGGTAGAATATATTTTTGGGATTAACATATAGTCTTATTAAAGGTCGAATGCATTTTTGGATCAAAACAGGAATCGTAGTAAAGGTTGAATGCATTTCGGGATTAACATAGGAGTCGAATAAAAGGTCGAATAAACTTTGGTATCATCATAGGAGTAGAATTAAAGGTAGAATACACTTTTGGGATAAACATAAGAATCATATTAAAGGTCAAAAGTAAGTATATCTTAGTTTAACCAGACCACTGAGCTGATTAACAGCTCTCCTAGGGCTGGTCCGAGGGATTAGATTTATTTTTACGTGGCTAAGGACCAATTGGTTACCTAGCAACGGGACCTACAGCTTATTGTGGAATCCGAACCACATTATAGCGAGAAATGAATTTCTATCACATTATCCCCATGGTATGAACAGCTAGTGTTAAGAGTTTACTAACTTTTTACAATTTTATCGGACGAATAATATAATACAATAATTGCGAAACCCACTTTCTTGTCAATGCAAGAGCCCGTGTTGGCAAAAGGCCACTCAGAATTACATTAAAAAAAACAACATCCCACTCATGACGTAAGCCAGGTGAACAGGGCAGCTCAGGTGTGCTAACGTTAATCGTCTTTATTGTGACAATGCCCGGGTGGTTTTTCTCTCTCCTCGTCGAAGATGGAACAATTTTGCTTAATTATTCGTGCTTTCGCTTCGTTGTTAATGTCTTCTTGATATTGAAAAGTAAGTAAAAATATGTTAGTACGTTAGTACTAAGCAACTGCACTAGACCTAGCTGGTTTCCTTATTTGGCTTATGCATCTTACCTACACTATGATATATCCGAGAAAAAAATATAAAAAGATTAAAACTACGTAATTGAAAATGAAATTAAAAGTTAGTAAATACAGACATCGATTAAACTGTGTAGGTGTTTTTGTTAGTCGAGTTACAGTATTGATCAAGCGACCGTTACAGACAGGTAAGAAGAAGAAAACTGGTGGGACTCAAAGAAAACGAAGAGTATTTGTAAGTGTTTTTGAGTAACTATGGTATTACATCCTTTTCGGTAAATGATTTCGTATGATTATTATAATCATTATTATTCAGGAGATGAACGCCATTCATATGTAGCAAGTTCACAGAGGCAATAAACTTAAAATTCAAGCTTCCAAAGAATACGGCGTTCATTAGAAAGAATAAGCAGATGACAGGATATACAGAAAGAAGAGATCAGTTGTTAGTAGAGAGAAAAAAATAAACAATAAATAAATAGATAAAGATATAAGTAAATTATTTAAGTACAAGGAAAATTGTAGTATCAGCATTAACCTGACTCTGTCTTAATCAGAAAGATGACTGAAACAAAAAAAAATTAATTCAGCAGAAATATATTTATTCTTAACTTAGTGCGCTAAGTGGATCATCATTATGTTAAGAAAACAAAGTTCCAAGTAGTGGCAAATGGCTTCTTTATTAGTAAAATAAATTACTGTAATATAGTTTTTATTTTATAAGAAATCACACTTCCCGTCCATGATTTTCCACTGTTCATTTTTTATCGATATTGCTGTGATAAAGCGAGAATGATCAACATGGCTAAGATATTAGGCCTAATATGAGGGACCACAAATAGACCTTGGACTAGATATAGGTAATAAAGAGGAATGAAAATGAAAATGGTGGTACAATTGATGCTAAGTGTAAGGAAGAACGCGTTTAATTCATATAAAGATTCGGGTGTAGATGTAACTGATGATGCAAGGATGAGAAGATAAGTGAGTCACTGAATTGTCGAAATAAAGGTGGTAGATTGCTTGCTGAGTGTTTGGAATGGAGAGCAGTGTGTGAAGAAGGAAGGTTATACACATACACACATATATACACACACACACACACACACACATATATATATATATATACATCACCACAGGTGAAAAATATATAGATAGGGTGTAGGTCCTGACCGGTTTCGAATTCATTTCAAGCCATTGACGAAGGAAAAAAAAGTCGAAACGGTCAGGACCATTTCCAAGCCACGAAGGAAAAACGAAACCGGCCTCTTATTTTTCACCTGTGGTAACGTGTGATGAATGAATCACGTACAAAAGTGATAATAATCATATATATATATATATATATATATATATATATATATATATATATATATATATATATATATATATATATATATATATATATATATATATATATATATATATATATATATATATATATATATATATATATATATATATATATATATATATATATATATATATTTATATATATATATATATATATATATATATATATATATATATATATATATATATATATATATATATATATATATATATATATATATATATATATACATGACTGTGGTATACCTAACTCATGTTTTAGCAACTATTTATATAAATATGAAAAACAGCAAATAGGAAATCTGTTTGTTTCATTCCCTTCCAAGTGTGGTTTGGATGCAAACTAGCCTGTTAGAAGAGGTAATTATAACTACCATTAAAAAATATAAATATATTTTTTGGATGCTTCAAGAGAGAAAAGATGATGGACCCCATATTCCCACTTTGATGGGATCATTACCAGCCCGGATAAAGTAGCATACATCCGTAGGTATCCTCGTATGCGACACACCGGTCACATGCAAGAGAAAATAAGTAAAAAATGCGCCCAAGTTTCTTTTGCGCAACCGAGTTTTCTGTACAGAGCTACAGCGTATAATCAAGGTCAACGAAAGTAGATCTATCTTTCGGTGGTCTCAGTATAATGCTGTATGAACCGTGGCCCATGAATCTTTAACCACGACCCTTTGGTGGCTATCCTATATCGTTGCCAGATGCACGACCATGGCTGACTTTAACCTTAAATAAAATAAAAACTACTGAGGCTACAGGGCTGCAATTTGGTATATCTGATGGTTGGAAGGTGGATGATCAACAAACCAACTTGCAGGCCTCTAGCCTCAGTAGTTTTCAAGATCTGAGGGCGGACAGAAAAAGTGGGGACAGAAAAAGTTTGGACAGAATAAAGTACGAACGGACAGACCAAGCCGGCACAATAGTTTTCTTTTACAGGAAACTCAAAAAAAAAAAAAAATGAGAATTCCCATTCCTAGGTTTCTCTGAGCTGGCTAAAAATATATTACGGAATGTTTCCCTCACCGAGACTCATTCCTCGTTCATCACATGCGAATTAGCAATCTTTCAGTGTCGTGGGTTTTATGACAAGCGCTGCCGGGGTCGGATGTACAAATTTCGAAAGAGCGATGCGAGAATTGCGTGTTTTTGTCCTCTGACTAATCTTCCGGCGGACGTTTCAGAATCACGTCACGTAAGCCGAACTGACAATCTCAGCTTGTCTAGGTACGGCCATTGGACGATATGGGATGAGAGAAATAATAGGCGTTTTATGTCTTTTGTGTGTTATTTATCGATGCTCGTTTTTAGTTTTCTGCAAAAGAAAGCTAGTGTGCTGGCTTTGTCTGTCCGTCCGCACTTTTCTGTCCGCCCTCGGATCTTTAAAACTACCAAGGCTAGAGGGCTGCAAATTGATACGTTGATCATCCACCCTCCAATCATCAAACATACCAAATTGCAGCCCTCTAGCCTTAGTACTTTTTATTTTATTTAAGGTTAAAGTTAGCCATAATCGTTCGTCTGGCAACGATATAGGATAGGCCACCACCGGGCTGTGGTTAAAGTTTCATGGGCTGCGGGTCATACAGCATTATACCGAGACCACCGAAAGATAGATCTACTTTTCGGTGGCCTTGATATATGCTGTACAGAAACTCGATTGTGCCGAAGAAACTTCTGGGCATTTTTTACTTGTTTTTATTTTTCTTTTTGTGAATATTGAACTGAGAACGTGTCTTTGTCATCAGATGAGTTTTAATCATCCTTTTAGGAGATTTTACTTTATCGTGAAAACATATAGACAGGTATGTGAAGCCTTGCTTTTTGAAAGTTACATAATGAGGAAGTCTGTTTCTCCGTTATTAGATGATTTTAAATCCTCCTTTTGAAAGGTTTGACTTAATAATGAACTTTTATTGACTATTGTGATGTGCAATTAATTTTACTGTAAATCACAAAATGAAAAAGTCTGTATATCTGTCATTAGATGATTTTAAATCCTTTCAAAAAACTTTACTTTATAATGAAGATTTAAAGTATGTACGTAAATGAATTATGCGTTATGTGGCTTATAACCCTTCCTCTCATCCTTCACGAATTCTTATTGATATCATTATCTTTCCAACAAAGTCATTTGTAAAACCGCGACCCTCGGAACCTCCTGAAACACCGTAAAAGTAAAAGAAAAGTAAAAGGAAAGCTTTCCTGCCCGTGGAAGTGAAAGGAAAAGCTTTCTGTTTGTCTGACCGAGTCCTTCGTCAACGTTCCAAAACTCGACGTGAGTTTTCCATCTCGGCGGAATTTCCTTCGGCCGATTTTCCAAAGTCCTTTTTCCCAGACGTCCGGATATTCAGGAACTCGCTCTTATTCTGGCGAATCCGTATGCTGTCCAGGCCCGACGGAAACTGAGTTAGCCTTCGGTTTTGAATACTAAAGCTGCGAAGACAGATTCCCCTTTTCGAGAAAGATGTCGGTTAAGCTTGTCATTCCAAGAGTTTTATTTTTTTTTTTTTTTTTTTTTTTACTTAATTTTGATCAGACCGGCTCTCTGTGAGGATGAAACGGTTTCTTATTGCCTAGTTCCGGTCTTTATGGATATATGGGTATCTATATGTATATGAATATAAATATATATATATATATATATATATATATATATATATATATATATATATATATATATATATATATATATATATATATATATATATATATATATATATATATATATACAGTATATGTGTGTGTGTGAATGCATGTTTATATATATATACAGTATATATATATATATATATATATATATATATATATATATATATATATATATATATAGATAGATAGATAGATAGATAGATATATAGATATGAATGTCTTTTGTAACACAACAGTATAATATGGAGATAAAAAGGCCCATAAAATACTGTTTGAACTTTGCAACCATATATTTCGGGCAGTGAACAGGGGCACAGGTGTGCCCAAAATATATGGTTGCAAAGTTCAAATATTGTTTTATGGGTTTTATCTTCATATATATATATATATATATATATATATATATATATATATATATATATATATATATATATATATATATATATATATATATATTGTAACTAATCAACACATAAGCATGTTTTTCACAACAGAGAATTTCTGACTCACATCAGGATCGAGCCCTGGTCTCTCATGTGAAAGGCAAGGGTGCTACCAGTTGAGCCACACAGGTCTTAAAAGCAATTGGATCTGAGTACTTCTGTACCTGAGGTTTGTAGGACGGCACTGCTTTCAATGGACCTCACGTGGTGCACTGTAGGCATTACTAATGGATGTCTTCAACATCCCATATGGCCCTGACTGCATGTTTTAGCTTTCTCGTTTATCAAAAAAGATAAAGAAAATAAATTAACAATTAATAAATAGATAAAAATGTAAGTAAATTATTAAAATGCAAGGAGAATTGTGTGAGGGTGGTAATGCATTGCGTCTTTGCTTGAACTTTTGTTTGCTCCAATTGCGCGACATCCTCAGAGAGACTGTTCCACAATCCAACGGTGTGGGGAATAAAGGACCTCTGGAACTGAGGTGAATTCATTTGGAATAACTGAATCTTTCAATTACATTTCTTTTAACAGACACTGAGACCAGCAGTAAGACGGTATAGAAAATGAGTAAATCTAAGAAGAAACAGATATTCTCGAAGGTAAAAGAGAAATCTGGGATATGAAGACAACCTCCCCCCTCCCCCAAAACCAACAGTCTCGCAACCACGAAGCAGCTTTTATATCAAGAATTGCCGAACACTTTACCCAGTCGCCCGGCTCGATATCGGTCGGTAATTGGCTGCTGGCGCAAATGCAGAGTAACGCAATCAATCCTTAATGCTCTGTGTATCCTTTCACGGAGACGACCTCTCTCTCTCTCTCTCTCTCTCTCAGGTAACCTGATTTCACGGTTGACAACCCCGGATGATACGTGGGACTGTCAACACCGGGTAAGCAAGTTACAGCAAAGGCGTCAACTTGGACTTTTGACTCGAGAGGCGGTGGCTTGAGAAGGGAAGTTTCCGTCAATACTCTTTCATAAGATTTGTACTAGGAACAAATAAGCGAACTGGCGAAGTGACTTAACGTGCATGAGAATAATCTTTTCGATTTTTAATAGCTATTTGTGTTGTGACAATTGCAACCTCATGCAGTGTGATTAAACAGCCCACCCAGGAGGAGATCCCAAATATATATGCGAATATTCAATGTTGAATGTGACTATTTACTCTGTAGGCTGCATGTTGGTATTATGTTTTCCGCATGCTTAGATACTGACCTTCACTCGCACACTTACACAGACACACACACATGCACACACACGCACACACGCACATACACAAACGCGCACGCTCACGCATACTCCAACATATACGTGTATGTGTATATAGGCTGGTGCTTGTGTGCATAGCCAGAAACAAGAAGAGAGAGAGAGAGAGAGAGAGAGAGAGAGAGAGAGAGAGAGAGAGAGAGAGGAGGTTGCTAAAGGAATGAAGCCCTTCATCAGAGCAGGCGCATGCGCAAGAATTTTCTTTTATTTTCAATTCTTGCTCCTTAAAAAAAAAAATCATGAATTACCGAACACTGACTGACATAAAACAATACTTAAAGAAGTTTTAATCAGAGAAGTATTGCATTTTCTGGGGAGTAAGTTGAAGGCAGAGAACAGGAAAACAAATCCATAAAAATACGCAAAAAGAGCTGAAAAATTAAAGCTAAAAATCATATTCTGTCAGACCGTGACTCCGATAGGGTAGAAAAATCGGCTTCCGGCATTTTTCTTTGATGGCGTCTCTCCAGCGGCGATTTCCACAAAACGTCCCGTCAGGCATCAAACGCAGAATGTCCGGCGCCTTTTGCGCTTCGGCGGAAATTCCTTTTTGGCCTATTTCCATCTGGGAATTAAAGGGGACCAGCTGGCGTTTTATGGCCCTCCGTAAAATCGGTAGGAGTCTATGCAGTAAACGGTGGAGCTTGCTTACTATAAAATTCTGCTTTCTGCGAAAAACAAAGAATGGAAATAGAATTGTAAAATGGACGGCGAAACTTCCAAAAATAAAAAAAATGGGGATGGAATGGAAAAATGTTTGCTTTCCTCATTATTACCAGTCAAGAATGAGAGAGAGAGAGAGAGAGAGAGAGAGAGAGAGAGAGAGAGAGAGAGAGAGATTCAGCTGGTAGTGGTGTAGGCACCGTCCATCCGTGGGAGAAAAAAAAATAACGTTCATCATGAAATGCATATTGTGAAATTTTAGAAATTACAAGATATAAATTACGTTTTTGATTGCAATTTCTATATTTGGTGATACTAAGAGAAACAAAGGGGACATTGAGTAACAAAAAATAATAAAATCCATTCATCGTGAAATTCATACTGTGAACTACAAAAATACGAAGCGGAAAATACGTTTTTGGTCACAGTTTCTAGTATTGGGATATAAGGAGACATGAAGAGCAAATAGTAAAAAAAACATAGTAAATAAATAAATAAATAAATAAAACTACAGTAGTTCCTTTTTTGCAATAATACTACATAATCCTCATTATTATTATTATTATTATTATTATTATTATTATTATTATTATTATTATTATTATTATTATTATTAAGATAAACTCCTATCAATATGGAACAAGCCTACATTGGCTATTGACTTGAACTTCAAGCTCTCAAAGAATTTGGTGTTCATTTGAAGAAGTTACAGAAGTTAGTAGAAAACATACACACAAATAGATCAGTTATTACAAAAAAGGGAAAAAAAGATGAATGAATAAATTAATCGATAAAAATATAAATAAGTTATTAAAATACAAGGTGAATTGTTTTAGAGTAGCAATACATCACGTCTTCGCTTGAACCAGTAATGATATAGGTTTGTTTAGCCTGGTAATTAAAGGGTATATTTAACGTTCTGTGAGCTTATCTTACAGTACTGTTAATTAAAAAGGACAGAGGAGTAATAATCTTTTTTTTTAAGCTACTGATGAGACAGGTCACATTTATATCATTATATGTAGCAGGAATTTTCACAATCATATCCTAACAGTTTCAAGGTTCTACAGTGATACAGAGCTAAAGAAATAAAGACATAAATATCCAAAGATTTTTGGGTGGGGTCTAAAACCCAAGACCATTTCTTACTGAGTGATAATATTTTAAGATATTGATTACACAGGTCATTTATGTATATCTTCATTTGTAGCAGGAATTTCCAGTCATATCATAACAATTTGAAGACTCTGTGAAAATGCAGAGCTAAAAAAATAAGGGAAAATATCCAAAGGTTTTTGGGGCTCTAAAACCCAAGACCATTTCTTCATACTGTTGTGTTTTCACTCCCTTCGAGAGCTCGCCCCAAACCCCGAGAATTAAGCATCGCATGTCTGCAAAGACCTCCCGGACACGTCCATCGTTACTCTTCTGGGGAAGTTTTTAAGCTGCAGAGGCGTTTGATATACAATTGCATGATGTTGCTCGCTGTCAGGAGCCCTGGGAAGTATTTGTTACCTGCAACAAAAGGGCGGCGCGTTCGTGATTACTCAGCCCCTCTCGTATGCAAAACTCGAACGCGGGAAATAGCTTTTACTTCAGATTCGTATTTCTTTTCTTTTTTTTCTTTTTGTCCTCTGTTAAAAGGCACGGCTCTTTTTTTTTTTCTTTTTTCCTTTGTATTTCAGCTGACTTCTTTACGCTTGATGTATCGTTAGCGAAAATGACATATACACATCTCGTGAATTTAACAGCATTCGTCGACGTGAGGAAATTACTTTGGTATTCATTTATTTAGTTTATAAAATATGAATGAATGATTCAACACACGCACATTTATATATATATATATATATATATATATATATATATATATATATATATATATATATATATATATATATATATATATATATATATATATATATATATACGTATTTATGTTTGCGTGTGCGTGCGTGTGTATATTTTTTTATTTACAGCTTGCTTAGCAGCTTTGTTTCTACTGGCTTAGTTAGCACTAATAAAGAGCTCATTATTCCTCCATAAGTTTTGTATGAGCAGTATTATTTACAGTATTGGTTTATTCTTGCCATTTGTTTAAATAAATAAATA
>NC_089783.1:38024124-38044124 GCF_040412425.1 Macrobrachium rosenbergii | reverse complement strand
TACCTTGTTCGAGGGCAAACGTCTTTCAGGCCATTTTTCAGTTATTTTTATTTTCCTTTTTCAATAGCTTGGTCTTTCTGTTTTACTATGGTTTATGGAGTTCA
Organism: Macrobrachium rosenbergii; assembly: GCF_040412425.1. Taxonomy (NCBI): domain Eukaryota; kingdom Metazoa; phylum Arthropoda; class Malacostraca; order Decapoda; family Palaemonidae; genus Macrobrachium; species Macrobrachium rosenbergii. The sequence goes on along the minus strand of NC_089783.1, from coordinate 38,044,020 downwards.
CAGGGATATGTATGTTTGTATACATATATATATATATATATATATGTATATATATATATATATATATATATATATATATATATATATATATATATATATATATATATATATATATATATATATATATATATATATATATATACATACATACATTTACATATACAGGAAAGGCACTTCAGAGAAAGTTGCTGAACTTATAGAATCGAAGCGAAGCAGACCTAAAAGATGCCATTGTAGAAGATGGCACTATGGCGAACATAAATAAGGAAAAGAATCTGCAGAGTCTGATAGAAGTGTTTAAAAGTTGAAAGTAAACTATGCAAAAGAAAGACAATACGGATAAGTGGATTTGATTAAGTATCTGGGAGTCAAATTACGAATGTTAGTAGAATGAGAGAAAAGGTATGTCACAGAACAGGCGAAGGATGGGGATTAACAGGTTGAAGTGACCAGGAGTATCTATGAAAGGAGAATTGAAATACATTAATTGACTGTTTCAGGGTACAATTTTGTTTTAATGACTGAGACTGCGACAGCTGTGTAGCAATCAACCGTACATCATTTATAAAGAAATGATTTCTCTTGCAAGGCTAAAAATGTTCTATTCACACAAAGTCGTTATCATTTCTGTATTTGCTATCTTAGGACGATGTTACCATTGTAAAAAGCAATTTGGAATTAGCTTATAATCTATACTAATTAGTGAAAGAGATGCTTGCTGGAGATAATTAATTAAGGAAATGAATCCTGACAAATATCGTTGAAAGAGAATATTGTAGGAGAAAGCTACTTCAGACTAAGATGTGGTAGTAGATATCAGAAAAGAAAATTATTTATGTGATGCTAAAAAGTGTGGTTTTTAGTTGTAAACAACTTACATAAGATTTAGCCATATCTAGAAATGTGCCCAAGATTGTAATCAAGAGAGCTAAGTTTCATGAGGAAGAAGCTAGATTACAAAAAAAAGGGGGAAAATGTGGATGAAGACTGGACGTATTACATTTAAAATTCAAAAGAGGTTATGACCGGGTGTGGACTTTAAAATATCTAAAGGCAGACCTCGGGGCAGCTTTGAGTGTAATAGGGTACATGTGCATAAGGAGGAGGAATTAAAGATAAAAAAAGTCCATGATGCTGTAGCATCATAGTCTTAAGTCCTCTCCTTTATTGGAAAATATTAGGGGAGAGAGAGAGAGAGAGAGAGAGAGAGAGAGAGAGAGAGAGAGAGAGGACACACTATAGATTAGTAAATAAGCACTATTTGCATTTATGACATTTTTAATGGTACAAAGAGAGAGAGAGAGAGAGAGAGAGAGAGAGAGAGAGGACATACTACAATAAATATTATTAAAGGTAATACCACGAAGGAAAGTGAAACAACGGAGTGGTACTAAGCCTTTCGACTTAATGTCCTATACTTAGCAGTAAGTCGAAAGGCCTAGCACCACTCCGTTGTTTCACTTTCCTTCGTGGTATTGCCTTTAGTCACGTTCCATATTTTTTGTGATTCAGTTATACACTGAACATATTAAATAAGCACTATTTGCATAGATATTTTTAATGGTACAAAGAGAGAGAGAGAGAGAGAGACAGAAAATAAAATAGCATATAATATATAAGAGAGAGAGAGACAGAACACAAAATATTTTATACCTTAAAATAGAGAGAGAGCAGAGAGAGATGAGCATATTTTATGAGCTTGAAAAAGAGAGAGAGAGAGAGAGAGAGAGAGAGAGAATTTAAAATAAGATATTACATGGCTACTTATGCAAGCACTCTCCGGAGGCACTAATCTTGCCAGAGCGTCGGCTGAGGATCCGGAAGCCAGAACAAAAGGCCTCGGTGACATTTGTACCAAAGGCCCTTCAGTCTCCAAGCAGGACTCTCGACGAAGGGAGAGAGAGAGAGAGAGAGAGTCTAGACGTGAGAGATCCTCGGCTGTAAATCTACTGCGTAGGATGTAAAAGATGAAATAGCAAATTTTACAGATGAAAAGAAAGAGAGTAGAAAGCAAAAGACAACAGAAACAGGTACAAAAGGAAAGGAAAAATTAATTTCCGGTCTAGGACGTATTAGGAAAACGAAAGGAAGTCAAGAGAGATTGGGGAGAAGAGAAAAATAAAGGAAATTATTCTCTAGTAAATGCTGGACACAGAAATGATGAAAACAAGACAATGAAATTGTTGATGAAATGGAAAGGACTTCATGTAAGATTTATAAAGAGACAGCATTAACGTTTGGCCATTACTGTGTATATACTTTCTTGTTTTATAGACCAGAATGAGCGATACGAAAACAAACAACGATTGATATTGTTTTTTTGGCAAAAAATGAATTGGAAATTATCCTCATGAAATATTTAATAGGGCTATGATGTTATCTTGAGAGGGAAAGATATAACCTCAAATAATTTTATATGGATATGAAGAAGGACAATAAAAACACTATAAACGAAATGATCAAAGTTCTGGCTATTTACGTGAAAGGGTTTTACTATGAAGGTAATGTACTGAAAATATTTGGAGGGTTTATACCTTAAACAGACTTATTAAGCTGTAACTAAGCTGTATTATAATAATATATGAAATTTTTGGGATGAAAATCTCGCAATATATCACATTTTTTGGGATGAAAATCTCGCAATATATACATCAGATTTTTGGGGATGATATTCCAGTAATATATCAGACATCTGGGGATGAAAATGTACTGAAAATATATTAAGTAAGCTGTAATATATCAATTTTTGGGTGGATGAAATATTGCGATAATAAAAATCTGAGGTTGATATCCCAGTAATACATTATATTTTTTGGGATGAAATTCTAGTAATATATCAGATCTCTGGGGATGAAAATGCGTTCATCAATGCAGAAATCTCCCTCGTAGATTCAGTAATCCTTCATGTCTTCATTAGCCTTCACGGATGTTTCAATAGCCACCGAAACCTGATATCAGTTTTATATTTTCTCTTGGACGAGATATCTAGTGGGCAGTAATCCTTGCATGACCCTTTACATGTGTCCAATTAGACTGCTATAAGACTTGGGAAGTTACATTAAATAGAAATGATTTATCTGAGTATATACATTGTATCTAGTTTCCTATTATGTACTGTAAGGAATTTCAATTTTCCGTTTTCGATTGGCGATTCATTTGTCACATGACAGAAGTCTTCTCTACTGAAATTATCTCTTATGATTTCTGAAATCTTCATTGCCTTGTTTAACTGGCTTCATTAAGTTATTCAAGGACAAATATTATATATTCATGTGACAATTGTTACTGCATATTGCTTACCCAACAAATTTTATGAGTGACAGTTTACTGGATTGCTTGACACTATGAAACCCTTCATGCGAGAAGAAGATCAAGGCTTTCTATGTTTACTTATTTATTTATTTAAACGAATGGCAAGAATAAACCAGTACTGTTAAGAATACTGCAAATACAAAACTTATGGAGGGATAATGAGCTCTGTATTAGTCCTAACTGAACCAGTGGAAACAAAGCTACTAAGCAAGCTGTAAATAAAAAGAAATAAACACACACACACACACACACACACACATATATATATATATATATATATATATATATATATATATATATATATATATATATATATATATATATATATATATGTGTGCATGTGTTGAATCATTCATTCATATTTTATAATCTAAATAATTGAATACCAAAGTAATTTCCTCGCGTCGACGAATGCTATTAAATTCACGAGATGTGTATGTGTCATTTTCGTTGACGATACATCAAGCGTAAAGGAGTCAGCTGAAATACAAAGGAAAAAAAAAAGAGCCGTGCCTTTTAACTGGGGAAAAAAAAAAAAAAGAAAAGAGATACGAACCTGAAGTAAAAGCTATTTTCCCGCGTTCGAGTTTTGCATACGAGAGGGGCTGAGTAATCACGAACGCGCCGCCCTTTTGTTGCAGGTAACAAATACTTCCCAGGGCTCCTGACAGCGAGCAACAGCATGCAATTGTATATCAAACGCCTCTGCAGCTTAAAAACTTCCCCAGAAGAGTAACGATGGACGTGTCCGGGAGGTCTTTGCAGACATGCGATGCTTAATTCTCGGGGTTTGGGTCGAGCTCTCGAAAGGAGTGAAAACACAACAGTAAGAAGAAATGGTCTTGGGTTTTAGACCCACCCGAAAATCTTTGGATATTTTTCCTTATTTTTTTAGCTTTGCATCTTCATAGAGCCTTCAAATTGTTAGGATATGACTGGAAATTCCTTCTACAAATGAGTATCTTAAAATATTATCACTCAGTAAATGGCTTGGGTTTTAATCAAAAAAGTATCTATATTAAATTTTTTAGCTCTCCATCTTCATAGAGCCTTCAAATTGTTAGGATACGACTGGAAATTCCTTCTACAAATGAGGATATATAAATGACCTGTCTAATCGGTATCTTAAATGATTATCACTCAGTAAGAAATGGTCTTTGGTTTTAGACCCACCCGAAAAACTTTGGATATTTGTCGTTATTTTTTTAAGTTTGTCTTAATAGACCCTTCAAATTGTTAGGATATGACTGGAAATTCCTACTATAAATGAGGATATATAAATGACCTGTCTAATCAATATCTTAGAGATTATCACTCAGCTGTTCTTTATAGTTTATAGTAAGACAGCCTCACAGAAAGTCAAATGCAATCTTACATTACCCGGGAAGACAAATCTATTTTTAATTACCGGTTGTTATAGACATTACTGAGCGCAGTAACTACTTGTTTTGTTGACCTTTCGGCTGCTCAGGTTAGTGAATATTCCCCTTCGTGATCCAGGAACAGTAAACTCTTAACTAAAAATCAGTTCTTAGGAATCAGATGAGTAATACCCTCCGTAAGCAGGTTCCCTCTCAATTGCGGAAGTGATTAACTGTCTTTCATTTTCCTAGAAGATATTATTTGGAGAATGATGTGTCTTCTATTTGGATCAGAGGTAAATTCAGTCTAATGCCTTTTTCCTGATGTAAAGTTTTTCATATCTATTTTTTTTTCAGTCTATAATAACAATCTTTTACCACCATTTCATTTTATGCGCTCACCAGCAAAATACATTACGCATTTTAATTGCAATAAAAAAGGAACTGCTCTAGTTTTATTTTTCTATTATTCTGTTTGTCCTTTATTTCTCTTAATATTTCACATCTAGAAATTGTAATCAAAAGCGTAATTTATATCTTATGATCTTTATAGTTCACGTTATGTATTTCATGATGAACGGGTTTTTATTCGCTCCTGCGGACTGCGTCAGCACCACTACCACCTGAATGTCTCTCTCTCTCTCTCTCTCTCTCTCTCTCTCTCTCTCTCTCTCTCTCTCTCTCTCTCTTGGCTGTTAATGATGAGGATAGCAAACATTTTTCCATTCCATCCCCATTTTTTTTTTTTTTGGAAGTTTCGCCGTCCATTTTACAATTCTATTTCCGTTCTTTGTTTTTCGCAGAAAGCAGAATTTTATAGTAAGCCAACTCCACCGTTTACTGGATAGACTCCTACCGATTTTACGGAGGGCCATAAAACGCCAGCTGGTCCCCTTTAATTCCCAGATGGAAATAGGCCAAAAAGGAATTTCCGCCGCGGCGCAAGAGGCACCGGACATTCTATTCTGCAGCTGCCTGACGGGATGTTTTGTGGAAATCGCCGCTGGAGAGACGCCATCAACGAAAAATGCCAGAAGCCGACTTTTCTACCCTTTCGGAGTCACGGTCTGACGGAATATAATTTTTAGCTTTTATTTTTTCAGATTTTATTTTATTTTTTTTTTTTTTTGTTTACGTATTTTTTGCGTATTTATGTATTCGTCGTTCTGTTCTCTCGCTTCCACATACCCACCAAAAATACAACACTTCTCTGATTAAAACGTCTTTATGTGTTGTTTTATGTAATTCAGTGTTCGGTAATTTATATTTCTTTTTCTTTTTTGAGCAGCGAGATTTATGGATAAAAGGAAATTCTTGCGCATGCGCCTGCTCTGATGAAGGACTTCATTCCTTTAGCCACCTCTCTCTCTCTCTCTCTCTCTCTCTCTCTCTCTCTCTCTCTCTCTCTCTCGCGTTTTGGCTATGCACACAAGCACCTACTTACAGACAAGCGTTGGAGTATGCGTGAGCGTGTGTTTTTGTGTGTGCGTGTGTGTGTGAGTGTGTAAGTATACCAAAAACTTTATAACGATATGCGACCTATACGGAGTAAATAACAATCACATTCAACATTCAATACCTTTAAATTTATTTGGGATTTCATCCCAGGTGTCACAGCACAAGTGCCTATCAGTAATCGAAAAGATGATTTCCTCACGCGTTAAGTCACTTCAGCTGCTTGATTATTCGTTATTAACACAGCTTTTGTGAAAGAGTATTGACGCAAACTCCCCTTCTCAAGCCGCCGCCTCTCGCGTCAAAAGTCCAAGTTGACGCCTTTGCTGTAACTTGCTTACCCCGTGTTGACAGCCCCCCATATCGTCCGGGGTTGTCAGCCGTGAAATCAAGTTACCTGAGAGAGAGAGAGAGAGAGAGAGAGAGAGAGAGACGTCGTCGCCGTGAAAGGATACACAGAACGTTAAAGCTTGATTGCGTTACTCTGCATTTGCGCCATCATCCAATTACCGATTGATATCCAGCTTGGAGACTGACTGAAGAGTTCGGTGATCCTTGGTATTATAAAAGCTGCTTCTTGGTTTCGTGATTGTTGGGGGAGGGAGGGGGTCTTCATATCTTAGATTTCTCATTTCATATCGAGAATATCTATTTGTTCTTCGAGTCAGGCATTGTCCTACTCTGTCTTATTACTGGACTTGGTTCTTATTAATAGAAAAGTATTTGAATGGTTTAGTTTTCTGTCAATAGAAAAGTAGTTGACTTACTCAATTTTCTGTCAGTAGAAAAAAAGATGAATTATTCAGTTTTCTGTCAATAGAAAAGTAGTTGAATTATTCAATTTTCTGTCAAAAGAAAAGAAGATGAATTATTAAATTTTCTATCAATAGAAAAATAGTTGAATAATTCATTTTTCTTTTAACAGAAAAGTAGTTGAATTATTCATTTTTTTTTAATGAAAAGTAGTTGAATGATTCATTTTTTACAGAAAATTAGTTGAATGATTAATTTTTATATTAAAATAAAAGTAGTTAAATGATTCATTTTTCTTATAACGGAATAGCTGTTGAATAATTCTTTTTTCTTTCAACAGAAAAGTTGTTGAATGATTCATTTTTCTTTTACAAGAAAAGTATATGGTTGAATGATTCATTTTTCTTTTACAAGAAAAGTATATAGTTGAATGTTTAATTTTTCTTTAAAAAGAAAAGTATATAGCTGAATGATTCATTTTCCTTTAACAAGAAAAGTATATAGTCGAATGATTCATTTTTCTTTTACAAGAAAAGTATATAGATGAATGGTTCATTTTTCTTTTACAAAAAAAGTATATAGCTGAATGATTCATTTTTCTTTTACAATAAAGTAGTTGAATGATTAATTTTTCTTATAACAGAATAATAGTTCAGTGATTCAGTTATTCGAAATAAATGCAGCTTGCCATTCGGATTGTTCGTTGTTTCAAAGACTTGTTTTTCATTTTTCCCTGATATTGTTGATTTATGATTTATGAAAATTTTTCTATAAAGCCAATCACCGGGGCACTTTTGACTATTCAGTGCTTTAGATGGTGAAAGAGCGAGTTAAAGAGGTTGGAGAGCAACTTCGAAGAAAGGAAACTGAATGGAGGTACAGTAAAAGACTAAAAAGCTAGGGGTCGAAGGGAAACCTGTAAATAACCTGTAGTAATGCCTACATTGCACCACGTGTGGTACACTGACGGCACTAACTTGCTACGGGGTCCCTGAGTTTGTGACAATGCGCTCAGGACTAGCATCAATCTTTTCATTAGGCATTACTATGGGTCTTGCTTATCCATGGTGACAGTCTATTAATTATTTTTAATAATAATTATTTTTGATGCCACTTCAAGCCTACGTGTTAAGCATCACCATCCAAATTCTTCTGAGGTGTCACGTTGTCAAACTGTTCAGCACCAGAGTCCAATTTTTTTTATGGTTAAACTATGGATCGGCCAACCTGAGAGCTTAATGTTAAAAATATCAGTGATCAGAGGTTTAAAGAATGCTTTAATGATGATCCTTTAGATCTTCATGCATTTTCTGTTTTGCCATCTTTTGTCGTGTCTGATTTTGTGTATTGATTTCAGGGAAATTCTATTCAATGGAAGTTTGTTTTCCAAATAAATGGAAATATTGCCATTTTTTTCATATTAATAATTGTAATAAACAAGCTTCCTCGGACAGAATGTACAGTATATATGATAGACAAAACGAAAGCAAGGAAACTGTTTGACGTGAATTAATGTTAATTATATATATTAATATATATATATATATATATATATATATATATATATATATATATATATATATATATATATATATATATACATATATATATATATGTATATATATATATATATGCGTATATATATGTATATATATATATATACATACATATACATGACTTTTTATCACATCACCGTGATTCATATACAAGCATTAAGCTACAAATGTCCTTTAAAATCCAGTTCACTCTACCTCGGAAATAATATATTTTCATATGTTACCGAAGGGGAATTTTTAGTTATTATCAACTTAAAAATTCCCCTTCGGTAACATATATGAAAATATACTATTTCGAGGTAGAGTGAATTGGATATTAAAGACGTTTGTAACTTAACTTATATATTACACACACACACACACACATATATATATATATATATATATATATATATATATATATATATATATATATATATATATATATATATATATATATATATATTTATTTATATATGTGTATATATATATATATATATATATATATATATATATATATATATATATATATATATATATATATATATATATATATATATATATATATATATATATATATATATTATATATATATGTGTATATATATATATATATATATATATATATATATATATATATATATATATATATATATATATATATATATTTATATATATATATATATTTATATATATATATATATACTGTATATTACACACATGTTTTGTGTGTGTGTATCTGTATTCATACCAATCAAAGACATCCGAGAAATATTTCTTGTCCATGCATATACCACCGCACTGTCGAATTTTTCTCTCCAATCCTGCTTTATTGTTTTTACAGCTTAATCCATAAAACTCGAACGCTTTCGACTGATTCTCGTTCGGCTTTACGGCCGGCAAATAAAATATTTTCCTTTTTCATCGAACGGTCAAAACATCCCACAAAATCTTTAGTGTGGTCTTTTTTTTTTCCCTGTGCTCTATTTTTTTTATTTATACCTTTTACGTCACGCGACTGGCAGGCCAGGCCCATTTTTGGAAAATCTGCTTGTCATTCTTCGGATCCAATGTATCATATTTTTTGTGCCTTGTCACGTTAAGAATTTCTATGCATCCGTATTTTTTTTTCCTGTGCGTCCATACACTCCCTTTTTATTGGGCCACATCTTTCAATTCTTTTCGGTTTTCTTCCTCGTTTTTCTACTTGCGTGGCAGGTGGCGTGATTGACATCCCTTTCAGGGACGGCGAGTTAGCCGAAGATTCGTTGGTCCGGGTCTAACTTTTTTTCCTAATTTATATCTTGTTTTTATTTTATTTTATTTTCAAATGATTTGGTGAATTCTTGCGTCTTAATTTCGATGCTTCTTTTGATAATCAGATAACGCAAGATTTTGTTTTGATTTTTTTTACATACTGTGTCAAAATCTTTTGTTTGTGGACCATTTTCGAATATAACATATACCGAACGTCGTGTTCTGTTACTAAAGAGCATTTTATGTGATTCTACTTCCTAACTTGTCTGTTCTGGTCTTAGTGGACGTAACACAAACACACATTCATATATATATATATATATATATATATATATATATATATATATATATATATATATATATATATATATATATATTACTAAAATGCACATGTTTCTATCTACTGTTTGTCAGTCTGTCTGTCTGTCTGTCTGTCTGTCTGACCCTCTCTCTGAAGACCATATGCAACAGTCTACAAGTGCGGCCTTGAAGCTTCTACTACCTGCGTTAATTCGGTGTATCTCCTCTGGACCTTGAACCACTTAGCCCAGCTACATGAGCTGGTAAAGGTGTACAAGATCCACTGTCATATCGACCTCTTTAAAATATTGACTACTGATGTTTATATCTGATGGGCGGATGATAATTTTAAGATCTTTTTACTGTTACAATTAGCTTTAAATAAAGGAAAGTGAGGTTGCATAATTGTTCTATTCCTTATGGAGATGAATATAATTTAGCAGCTATAAAGCTTTCTAAATGCGCCAGTTTTATTTTGTTAAAAAAAAATGAGATTGTCTGCTAGTTCTGTTCATTATAGAGATGAATATAGCGGCTATAAAGCTTTCTAAATTTGCTATTTTTATTTTGTTAAAAAAAAGAAATAAGTCTGCTAGTTCTGTTCATTATAGAAATGAATATAGCAGCTATAAAGCCTTCTAAATTTACTAGTTTTATTTTGTTAAAAAAAAACAGACTGTCTGCTAGTTCTGTTCATTATAGAGATGAATATAGCAGCTATAAAGCTTTCTAAATGTACCAGTTTTATTTTGTTACAGAAAAGAAATCGGACTGTCTGCTAGTTCTTTTCATTATAGAGATGAATACAGCAGCTACAAAACTTTCTAAATTTACTTGTTTTACTTTTTAAAATCAATTGTCCTTCTCTTGTTCGCTGCTACATAGGAACTGCTATAAATTGTATAGACTACGGCTCATAAATTCTCTGAACCCTATCTACGGACTGTTAGGGAGAACCGTTACATTAAAAAAAAACAGCCTTTCATTAAAATACTACTAAGGTTGTCGATGAGGACTTTTACTTTTCATGGTCTTCTGCCAACTATAAGGTCAATCACAACATTCTGTGAATGTTAGCGTGAATGCCCTTGAAACGTTAAAGAATGATGAGTACAAGGTATATGTAAATATATATATATATATATATGTGTGTATATATATATATATATATATATATATATATATATATATATATATATATATATATATATATATATATATATATATATATATATATATATATATATATATATATATATTATATATATATATATATATATATATATATATATATATATATATATATATATATATATATATATATATATATATATATATATATATATATATACACACACATATATATATATACATATACTATATATATATCGTATATATATATATATATATATATATATATATATATATATATATATATATATATATATATATATATATATATATATATATACATACACACATATATATATTGCCAGAAAGTGTATGGTAACAGTAAACACCTCATTCGGAATTTCAAAAGGCGACCACTAAAGCAGCAGGCGCCAGAGGTGGGGTGGTGAAACTAGTTAGGGATGCAGCTATACCTGCTATGATTCCAAACACATGCGCTTCCATATTTGCTTCTTGCCTTTTATACCCTTTTGGTTGATTTGATAAAGTGCTGGCCTTTTGCATCAGTGGCCAACAGTTTAAACCCCAAATCTGGAGGTTACCACTAATATTTATTATACTGAACAATAGGTTTTTCATCTAGAAAGATCCTACTTCAGGAAAAATAAGTAAAACAGTTCTCTAGGGCACATTCATACTTAAACTGCAGAGTCGTCGATGATCTGTGCACAGAGCATAGACTATAGAATATAGAAGGTATATCACCAGTGTTTCAAACTCCTTACATGCACTAAACCTTTCACTTCATCTTGTATGCATTTTGCGCTTCCTTGATGTCATGACCCTTCCTTTCCTTTTCGCTATCTATCTGGTCATTATGGGTCAACTTTCTCTTTCCCCTTCTAAAACACTTTTCACTAGCGTGTCTCCTCTAACCAACTCAAAACTATGTAATCTAACCTTTCACATGTGCTAACATTTTTACTTCTGCTATCTAATCAGTTCTCATGTCAAATATACTACACAAACAGTTGAACTCAACAGCTTCGATTTCCTTTTATTTGCATCTAGAATCCTAACTTTACTTCCGTAATGGAAGGGTTGGCTCAACAATCCTGTCATGCATTTATGTATTAGCTTCACAGAGACTCCCAGCAATCTCCTCAATCCTTTGCATACACCCTGCTGCCTTTCTTGCTTCACTTATTCCGTGTCTCGTCTCTTCCCTCAGCTCATGATTATTCGTTAAATTTTTGTTCCAAATACCGATGAAAATCAACAGCTTCTGTTCCTCAACTTCTACATTGCTCTATCTTCCCGGTTTTCATTTACTCTCATAATTTTATTCTTCCTCGTCTGTACATAATTTATTCTAAGCTTTCTTCACTTGCAAACAAAAATTCGAAAATTTCTTCCTCTAATTTCTGCAGTTTCATGTCGATAATATCCAATCAGTACTTTATCATTTGCAAACATCAACCATTCCTCAATCCGGGCATGACCTATTTTCACGTTCCACACCAGAGAATTGTTTCTATTTTCTGACTCCTCGTAGCAACCCAGCCTTATCAGATCTGCGTAGGAGATATAAGACGCCCCTACCCCAGACTCACTGTTACATCAAAACAGTCACCATATTCAAACGAACTTTTATTTGCTCTCTGAAAATATTCGCATATACACACACAAACAAGCGTGCGCGCGCACACACACACACACACACACACACACACACACAAACATTTATAAACTTTTTTTAAAGAAGTCTTTGACTTTTATTTATTCTATGCTGTTTTTATATCGGGGACATAAAATTTCTTTAATTATTACTGCTAATATTAATAAATTTGTCAATATAACTTTATCAGTTATTTACGATAACAATATTCAATATAATTTATAAAATAACTGTAGCTGTTCCTACAAAAGCATCGATTTAAACACTGTGGTGTGGGATATTAAAAGTATGATGACGTGCATTGACCTTGACCGATTCTCTCTCTCTCTCTCTCTCTCTCTCTCTCTCTCTCTCTCTCTCTCTCTCTCTCTCTTCGTCTGAGGCCAGTAAAGATGTAAAAGCTATTGGCCTTCGAGCTCCGAGGGTATATGTAAATTCTTGTTTAACTTGCAGAAGACGCCATCAACTTCTTGCCCATCTTGACGATCTATTATCTGTTCAGAAGAGCAATGATTACGTCATTCAGGCTGCTCGTAGGTAAGGCACATGGCCGGGGCACACACAACTACAAACATGTCCACGCGTCCACATTCCCTGACTCTCTCTCTCTCTCTCTCTCTCTCTCTCTCGCGCGCGCGCAACCCACGAAATTCCTAAATCGCCCCCGGGCACAATTACCGAAGACTTCTGTTTCTGATGTGACAACGAACTGTGTCCTTCGAGAAGGAAGGCAATAAAGGAGGTTTCAACCAATATCCTCCGGGGGGGGCGGCGTAATTTCTTTCGAGACAAAAGGAAACGATTCTGCTTTTCAAGCTTCCGATACTTCTCGCCAGTGCCTCTAATCTCCGAGGGCGAGTTTGAAGAAAACCCACATGCTCGCTTACATGGAAAAAAACACACACACATATATACATACACATACACACACACACACACACACACACACATATATATATATATATATATATGATCATAAACAAATATCGTAATATCAAATCCACGCTACTCGGGAATATCCCCGATGGGGAATTATCACCGAAGGGGAATTTATATGATAAATGGACGGGTATATTTGATATGCGATATTTGTAGCTTCATGATCGTATATAAATCACGATGTGATAAAAAATATATATATATATATATATATATATATATATATATATATATATATATATATATATATATATATATATATATGTATATTTATATTTATGTTTATGTGTAATTGTATTAGCTAGTGCCCCCTTGATTATTGCAATTACATACGTATCTGGTAAAAGTAACCAGTAAATTATATATATATATATATATATATATATATATATATATATATATATATATATATATATATATATATATATATATATATATATATATATATATATATATATATATATATATATATATATATATATATATACACTATTCGCCAAAAAGGTTGTCACATGCATTTTTAGACGAGCAATTAGAATGGAAAGGTCTGTTCACAAAACTGGTAGTAGTCTAGTGCTACGGAAAAACTTCCCATGGATAAAGGTACGTTTCATGAATCAGGAAACGAAATTACACTTTAAAATTCAATACAAAGGACGCATTAGTCGCAAACAAACCAATATTCACTAAAATTAGCAGGAAAAAAGTAATGTTCACTTCCTTTCATATTTCACATCTGAACTTTTTTCTCAGACATGTCAGCCAGTCAAACAGGGAGACAGACAGAGAAATGTTTCAGACAAATAAATATTGCAAACAGACAGGGAAATACTGCAGACGGACAGACAGTGAGGCAGAATGTTTGGAGACAGACAGAGAAATGTTGCAGTCAGGCAGACGGACAGAGAAGTGTTGCAGACAGGTAGCAGACAGAAAGACAGTGAGAAAGACAGACAGTGACAGGCAGATAAATGTTTGCAGAAAGAGACAGAGACAGAAATGTTGCAGACAGACAGACGGACCGAAATGTTGCAGACAGACAGACAGGCAGATAAACAGAAAGGACAGTGAGACAGAAATGTTGCAGACAGACAGACAGACAGACAGATAAATGTTGCAGAAAGACAGACAGTGAGACAGAAATGTTGCAGACAGACAGACAGACAGATAAATGTTGCAGAAAGACAGACAGTGAGACAGAAATGTTGCAGACAGACAGACAGACAGATAAATGTTGCAGAAAGACAGACAGTAAGACAGAAATGTTGCAGACAGACAGACAGACAGATAAATGTTCCAGAAAGACAGACAGTGAGACAGAAATGTTGCAGACATACAGACAGACAGGCAGACAGATAAATGTTCCAGAAAGACAGACAGTGAGACAGAAATGTTGCAGACAGACAGACAGGCACACAACAGACAAAGAAATATTGCAGGCAAACAGACAGGCAGACAGAGCAATATTGCAGACAGACAGAAAGATAGATAGACATACAGAGAAATGTTGCAGACAGACAGGCAAACAGAGAGACAAACAGACAGAGAAAATGCTGGCCATTTGGAGTTTGGCCTCACGTTGACCATGAATTAAAGGTAACAGAAGGCTTTGAGATAGAAGTGGCAGTAGACGCTGGGGTTGTTGGCTAGCCCAGAGGGGCTTCGTCGGTGTTGGTTGGTGTTGTAGGTATAGGACCCCCAACCACCCCCTCCCCCCCCACTCATAGGACAGATGGCGGCTTCGTGAGGTCAGTAAATCTCTTTTCATCAGACGGTCTCCTTGATTTGTAGATGCTGTTCTTATTGCTTCTTGTAGCACCGGCGTAATTTGTGGCGATGCTGAGGAAGATTGTATTATTGGGAAAGGGGGGGAAAAATCCGCGGGGCGGGCGAGATTGGGTCTCGGGATGATATAAAGGTCTTAAATCATTAGGGGCGGACGATTTGTGGCCTCTGCTCTTATAATGAAGATTAGTTTTTCCCTTTTGTTATTAGGTTTCTTCCGAAGGCGTAGGCACACCGAACGCGTGAATTATTGCTGTTTACGAGGGGTCCTTATTAAGATGTTCTGTGCGCACAGAGGAAAGTACGCTATACGAATTCCAGAGGAGAGATTTGTAACGGTTGCTGATAAATACACGCACGCATGTATGAGTACATACATACATACACATATATATGTATGCATATATATGTGTGTATATATATATATATATATATATATATATATATATATATATATGTGTGTGTGTGTGTGTGTGTGTGTGTTTGTGTAAAAGAATTTGTGTGTACCTGAGCTTGGATAACGATATATATATATATATATATATATATATATATATATATATATATATATATATATATATATATATATATATATATATATATATATATATATATATATGATATATATATATATATATATATATATATATATATATATATATATATATATATATATATATATATATATATATATATATATATATATATGTGTGTGTGTGTGTGTGTGTGTGTGTGTGTGCGTCTAAATAGGACCTTAATGTCAATATCCTATGGGAGAAATAAGCATTTTAATAATCATCTTAGTGAGAAATAAACCTCCTTCTTTATTGGTGTTGCTGGAACTGAAGCCGTTGCCCTTGAAATTCCTGCAAAGAAAAATAAGGAATCATTATTGCTTTAAAACTCCCAATAAACTTTTTTTCTTTAATGAAAATTTCAAATTTTCCAAGGTAACTCTCTTCCCCACATGCTGTGATGTTTCTGAGAACGCAGAGAATTACTTCCTACTCTGCTAAACGCAGTGTTACCTGGTATGAGCTCAAAATGAAAACTTATAAGACTGCTGGAAAGAACTGAGATGAGGATGGTGAGATGGACTGCTGGAATATCACTACTGAAAAGGAGGGAGAGTCAAGATATAAGAAGAATGTGTGGTATATGTAATGTAAAGGAGAAGGCTAGGGAAGATCGTCTGAGATACTATGGCCATGTAATAAGAAAAGGAGGAGGTGGACCCAATCAAGAGAGCTAAGAACATGCCATTGATGGGGAGGAGGAGTGTGGGGCGTCAGCGGATCAGATGGATGGATGTGGTGAGGAGGGATATGGGTGAGGTGGGACCTGGGGAGGAAGATGCAAGGAATAGAAATAGATGGAGAAAATTGACTCGAGCGGTCGACCCTGCTATACAGTGGGATTAATAAGGTCGGAAGAGGAAGAAGAAGTGTTACGTAATTGTACTGGTATTTCCACTACAGCTGCCAAGTTCCTGGTTACAAAATACGAAGAGAAGAGGGTTCAACAATTCCTTTTATATGCTGTAATTCCTCTGAAAAAGGGGTTGGATTGAAAGATTAATGAATATGCAAAGGAGAATGAACTAACGAAAACAGTATTTAGTAATTCAATAACTTTATATTTAGAGTTTAAGGTACAAGAATTCAGGAAGTGAGTGTTTTTGTTATTTGACAAAAAATTTTTTTTTTTTTTATTCTGAGACAAGTTTGTAAGGTGTTAGGTTTTTCTGTATTTCCACAAAACATTTAATCTCATCTCATCAAGTCATTTGTACAGGCGTCCAGTTATTGTAATTACTTTATTATTTCATTAATTCGCCCCCAGTTTATCGGACAAGACACGCCCAGTTCTCTCACCAGTCACCAGTGTCTGCAATTTTTCTTTTAGGTTATTCATTCGAAATTCATCATGCAAAGACAAAGCCTGCTCTACATTGCATTGATAATCTCATAGCTTTAACCCACACACTTTCACTTATATGTCATGATTTTTCCCTGAATTCTGTCAACACTGCAGAGGCACGAAACATATTGTTTTCTTTTCCAATAACCGATCGCTTCTTTCTGTATTTCCAATTACCTTCTGTTAATTCTTTCTAATGAACACCATATTCCTTGGAAGCTTGAATTTCAAGTCAGTGGCGCCTGTGGTGGGCTTGTTCCCCATGAATAGGGTTCATCTTTTGATTAATAATAATAATAATAATAATAATAATAATAATAATAATAATAATAATAATAATAATAATAATAATGAAGAAGAAAAGATTCAATTAAAGAGGCGAGAGGAATAATTGTCTTCTTATACAAAAGGAAGGGTAAAAGGTTATTTTAGGAAATAAACAGTTTTAACCAGCAATTTATATACCAGGGAAAGTATTAGTGCTTAAAGATATATATATATATATATATATATATATATATATATATATATATATATATATATATATATATATATAGCTTAATGATGAATAATATTGCCAAGACCAGGAAGAACATTCTTTATTACGAGCTTTCGAGGTATCATATAAAACCTCATCATCAGGCTGAAAAACAGACAAGGATGATAATCGATGAAATTACAATAAAATGAATTGTCATAATAAGTCTTAAGCAAAAATACTCCAAATATATAAAACAAACAGTAAATACAAATCTAAAAGTGTGAGACGCAAAATAACGAAAAATTAAAAACGAACACAAACATAAAGATATAGAAATAAGGTGAAATGTAGACAAACTACCATTCACAAAGTAAAATATTTAACGACCCAATTGTGTACCTGCTATGAAATTACGCGATAGCTAGTTGAATACCAGACGAGGTGTTGTTCAATTCCGGTTTCATCTTTTTTCTCCTTTTTAATAACCAGCGACTCTGAAATCAAAAGGTCCAGTCTATTTGAACAAAAAGATAGTACCCCAAAATCCAGGTCAGTGAAAGGATGGTCTTGTGCTAAACTGTGTTCCCTAATGGCAGAAAAGGGTGGTTTGGAAAGAGGAAACCTAGTTCTAATAGAAAGACTTCTGTGCTCCAAAATTCTGTGTCTGAGCCAGCAGGAACTGGATCCCACGTATCGCATACCACACTGCGAACAAGTGAACAAGCAAACGACACAGGAATTAAGGTCCACAGGCAGAGTAGGCTTCTCCCTCAAAAGTGATCTTACATTAAAAGGATTATTGAAAACAACCCGGAAACTAATTTGAGGGAAACATTGCTGAAGAATTTCCTGTAACTTTTTTCGGACCATACAGCTCGTATGACCAAGGTAAGGCAAATTAATGTACTTTACATCTTTACTAGCAGTACTGTACACCGGTCTGGGACAAAACTTTTCATTTAAAAATTTTCAGAACTTTGTAGAATACAAAAATGGGATGTGAGTTTTCAGAAAAATAATTCAGGAGAAAGACCATATCTTGATGAAAAAATTAAAATCACAACAAACATTGTAGGCTCTATTTATCAAAAGTATGAGTTCATCTCAAACACACACACACACACACACACACACACACACACACACACACATATATATATATATATGAGTTCATATATATAATATATATATATATATATATATATATATATATATATATATATATATATATATATATATATATATATATATATATATATATATATATATATATATATATATATATATATACATATATATAATATATTATATATGCATACATACATACATGCATACATCACACCAATTATTTAAGATAAGAAGCAATTCTGGCCTACCAAACAACCGTTGAATACTGGAAAACCAGCCTGATTAATCCTCTGATATCTGCAATACTGCAGAATTTCTCCTCCTCGTCAGAGTCCCAAGTCTGGTACAAATGGAACAATATTTTCCTTGAGGGAAATCAGGAGAATGGTATATCAGGCAGTTGGGCCGCTCTTCCTTGCACGAAGGAGCACAAAGGAAAAAAAAAAAAAAAAAAAGCTAATTCTTTGACAAAGGAAACTGTAAACAGAATGGAATTCTTGCATTCTCTTTTGTAGTTCTCGGTTATGCTTGTCTGCAATGCAGGAAATATTTTTTTTTCTTCTTTTTTCTCTCTCCTTTCTTTCGTTGGTATTGGATTTTGGGTTTCGTAAGTGACTAACGCATAACTTTACTATTACAGCAATTTATTATGTTGATAAGTACAGATTTGCTCTTATGCATAACTGTGGATTTTTACTTATTGTTTACGGTCACTGCATTGTGATGAATCAGCGAAAATAATAATAATAATAATAATAATAATAATAATAATAATAATAATAATAATAATAATAATAATAATAATAGGCAAACCAAGATTCAGTACAGAACTGAAAGGGGTTAGGTTGGTTTCTCATTCCCT
>NC_089783.1:38001624-38019124 GCF_040412425.1 Macrobrachium rosenbergii | reverse complement strand
GCAGATGTGTCAAGTCACGTTTGAGGCTGACAAAAAGAAAAAATAAATAAACAAATAAATAAATAAATAAATAAACGTACGGGAACTCAGCCCCTAATATCTCTCTGGATGTCAGTGGAGAGCCCTGGACGTCAGTTCCAAAAATCCTTCATAAAAAGAAAGGAAAGAGAGAGAGAGAGAGAGAGAGTCCTCGAGGATTCGTCCAAGGGAAACGCTCCCTTCATTGCCTCCACCATCTGGTCTAAAAGGCCTACTGTCCGCGTTACAGCCCACTCAAGGGCGGCGAAACGACCAGAAAACCTCCTTATTCTGTCTTGGAGGTTACGGGAAGGTCTCTTCTATTCTGCTCTGAGGTGACCTTCGAGAATATAAATGACGCGAGCCCAAATGGTTCCCGGGTTACGATCGTCCTGTCTTTGTTTTTATATTTTTTTTTATGTCAGTTATCTTGTACATGTGGAGAGAATCGATGTTTTTAAATATATATTGTTTGTCTTTGATATTTAACATTTATTTATATATTTTTTTGGCCGAGAAACGTTCATGAAAACGCAAAATGATTATTACTTTCATGTCATAGTTTGGCGGATGATCATCTTTCTTTGTTTTATATTTCTATTATGTTAGTTTTCATGTATATGCGGACTAAATCAATATTTTCTAATATAGATTATCTGTCGTTTGCATTTCACATCCAAGCATAATTTTTCTTATAGAGAAATATTTATAAAAAACGTGGAATGTTTATTTTCATTGAGTAGTTTGGGTACGATCGCCCTTTCTTCGTTTTTATACTTTTATTATGTTGCAGTGCATCTAAAGAAGTCAGTCAAAAGGGGCGCCCCCCCAATCGCTTTACAACGTCGACACATCTCCATTTCTCGAAGGTAACTCTTGGATTGTGGATACCCTTTCCTTCCTAAGACCTTGACCTATTATAATCCTCTTTGGTATTTCGTGGTTTTGTTTCTCTTGTAAACAGCTGAGTTCAGCGCTAACTCTTCTTTTAGAAACGTCATTATCATAAATGAATATATGTGAGCCCAAAGTAGATGAAATTTAGATATTAACTATCACCAGGTGACTCTCTCCCTACTTTAAATGCAAATTCATAATTTTGGACTGTTTTTTTCACATCGCATTCAGTAATTATTAGGGTCATTTGTCTTCTTTTAGAGTTTTTCTTTCATTTCTTTGATTTTTTCTTTCATTTACATGTTGTCGAGGTTGTTTAACGATTGCACAAATGTATCCTCGCAGATTTGTTTTATTTCTAAATGTAGGTATAGTATTTATTTTCATTATTTTATGCTATAGTTTTCCTTGGAGATATAACATCCTTTGTTTTAGGGCTGATGCTTCCTTTTGGGGAGATATCCATTGTTCCTTGTGTTGACCCAAGATTAATTCTTTAATGGAATTGGTTAATCGAAGGCTACTGACCCAAAACTATAATTGTTTCTCCCTCACCATCGCATTAAGGTACACGTAGATGTGGCAGAAAGTGAGGAAAGCATTGTCACATTGTCTCCATTAATATTTTCATATTCTATTTCTAACAATATTATTATCATAAAACACCATCAGTTATAATGAGAAGTGTTTCTTTAATAAAGCTTCTTTTTTAAAGAATCAAAAGTGTGTCTTCCAGAGCCTTATTTGCAAATGAGGAAAGTACATTTGGCATCGCTCTTTCACGAGCGGCGCCCCCC
This sequence comes from Macrobrachium rosenbergii, assembly GCF_040412425.1. Lineage (NCBI taxonomy): Eukaryota > Metazoa > Arthropoda > Malacostraca > Decapoda > Palaemonidae > Macrobrachium > Macrobrachium rosenbergii. The sequence continues at coordinate 38,017,412 of NC_089783.1, read as the reverse complement.
CACAAAGCGAAACCCTCCTTTGACCAAGTACGCTGGGGAAACTTATAGCTCTCTTGTACATGTGGAGAGAGTCGATGTTTTGGAATATAAATAGTTTATCATTCATATTTAACATCTAATCATATTTTTTTATCTACAAATACTTATAAAAGGGCAAAATGTTTATTTTCATGTTACAGTTTGGTGATGATCGTCCTTTTTTTGTTTTATAAATATTTTCGTTATGTTAATTAATCATTTATATCTAACATCTGATCATACTTTTTATCAAGAAATATTTATATTTTTATTTTGTTAGTTATCTTGTACATGTGGATCGACGTTTTTATATAAACTGTTTATCATTGACATTTAATTTTACCATCTAATCCTAATTTTCTTGCCGAGGTAAATGCATGAAAACGTAAGATGTTCACGTTATCTTTGCTATCAGTAAATCGATCTTTTAAATATAAGGTCATCATTAACACTTAACATCGGATCATGTCAAGATTAGCGAACCTACTCACAGCTGGGTTTGCTGTTCTTTACAAGAAGATTATTGGGTTCGTTATTCTTTACATGGGAGTAATCGGGTTCGCTGTTCTAGACATGAACACTTCGGTACCAGACATTTGATCCCCAGGGGTTAGTAGTAAACAAGGCGGAATACATTTGACTCCGCCCCCTCCCCACCCCCGCCCCGGGGCTAGTACTAAACACGGCGAAACAGTGTAGATGAATCACTGTTTCGCCGTGTTTAGTACTAGCCCTCATGTGGAATTGGAACTCAGACCGGAAAGGGTTGGCCGTTCTTTACATGGGGATCATTGGGTTCGCTGTTCTTGACATGGAGATGTTGGGTTTGCTAATCTTGACATGATCCCTTGACGTCTAATGACAATTTTCTTACCAAGAAATATTGATAAAAACGTAATATTTTCTCGTCATCGTAGCTTTTCCGAATTACGAATTCATACCATCAAGATTCCGAATAACGAAAACCTCTCTCAAACGCTCACCCGGGGAGAAAGACTTGTGGGGTGAGCTAAGCACCCTACGGATATAAATGCATATTCATAAATCCATTTAGTCACGGCGGGAGATTTGCATATTCATGTATTCCTCCCAACATCTCATTAAAGCGAGGCAGGAATTGCCATCTCCGGCAACTTTGACGCTCTTGCGAAACGGGAGAGGCGCCGCTGACAGCGGAATTTCACAGCAGAGCCAGGATGCTAATAGTGCCTTCTAACTTTCTTTCCTTACAAGTATTATTGTTGCGACTGGAGTTCCCGTGTCCTATTCAGTTTCAGTGTCGTGATTAACGTCGGCGAATGAATAAACAGATCTCATGGGTTACACACACAATATATATATATATATATATATATATATATATATATATATATATATATATATATATATATATATACAGTATATATATATATATATATATATATATATATATATATAATACATTAATATATATAATATATATATATATATCCATATATATATATATACCAAATTATATATATATATTTATATATATATCAGCATACAATTATATACGAAACATTAATACAAGTATATATTTATTATGACAGATTTATTATCACATGCTTTATATATTTAAATATATTTATATATATATACATGTATATATTTAAATATATATATATATATATATATATATATATATATATATATATATATATATATATATATATATATATATATATTCATCTCCAAAACATTCAACTTTTTTCTGCTGAAAGATTCTACAATTTTCTCCAGTTAATATTCACCTGCATGTGTAGTTCTTTACTAAAAAATATTGTCTTGCTATTCTTTCCATGTGTCTAAATACTCCTCTGTCTTCATTTTCATCGGAGTTCATCTATATACCACATCTTTCGTAGATTTCCACATTTTTCACCCTTTCAATATTTTTATTAAAATCTCCATAAGCTGTACAGTATCTCATCTCAGCAACATTAACATTGTTCTGTCGCGTCTTTTCACCATCTACACTTTATAGTTTTCTGTAAAAGAAATCTATTGTGCCGGCTTTGTCTGTCTGTCCACACTCTTTCTGTCCACCCTCGGATCTTAAAAACTGCTGAGGCTAGAGGGCTACAAATTGGTATGTTGATCACCCTCCCTCTAATCATCAAACATACCAAATTGCAGCCTTCTGGCTTCTGTAGTTTTTAGTTTTATTTAAGGTTAAAGTTAGCCATAATCATGCGTCTGGCAACGATATAGGAGAGGCCACCACCGGGCTGTGGTTAAAGTTGAATGAGCCGCTGCTCATACAGCATCATACCGAGACCACCGAAAGATAGATCTGTTTTCGGTGGTGTTGATTATACAATGTACAGAAAACTCGATTGCGCCGAAGAAACTTCTGCGCATCTTTTACTTGTTTTATATAATGATAATTGCTTTATTAGTGTCCGTATTTTTGTGTTTCCTTATTTTTTTTCATTTTCATATTTTGTAAACTTGTCCACTCTTCTGCAAGACACTTCTTTTTTTTTGCAAGTTATATTTACGTGGAAATATTTAACAAAAGATATTATATGAAACAATATCCATTATCGTCATTGTGTAATAAGAAAAATATAATTCCGGGGAGGAAATCCCCTTAAAATCATTCATAGCTTCGAATAAAGATCACAGCCCCGTATCTCCAAGCAATAGGAAATAAGGACGAGGAAGGAATTGTCCCTCCATTCAGTTCGAATATTCAGAAACGAAACCCAGAGTGGAACTGGACCACCCTCCAATGGCATGGATAGAGGATGAGGAGAAGAAGAAGAAGGAGAAGAAGAAGAAGAAGAAGAAGAAGAAGCAGGAGCAGGATAATGAGAAGAAGAAGAAGGAAATGAACAAACTGATAAAAAAAGTTGAAAGTTTCCCAAACCAAAAATAATTCGTCGCAATTTTAATTAAGAATAAAAAGCTTTAAAAAACTCCGAAAGGAGACTAGAATAGGACGAGAGTAAGACGAGAATAATAATAGCAAAAGCAAAATCCCCCAATGAACGATAAAAAGATCCTTACGACTTCTGTTTTAAAGGGACATATAATGCATGGATAACCGCCCGGATTAATTCACCCGGACAATACGTAAGTTCCATGGAGGATGAAACAGTTATCCCGACGGCGGAAGGAAAAATGAAAGGATATCAAAAGGGGAAGGAGAGGGAGGGAGGGAGAGAGAGGGGGTTAGGGATATATATATATTCCATCTCGCCGCATTCCAGACTTTATGGACACTTGACATAAGGTTCAGCAGGAGCCAAATCGTAGGAATTAGTCGATCCTTTCTCTCCTTTTACGACCACAGCTGCGACCGTCGTAAGCCGCATTGAGAGACGGACCGTGCGGTTTTAGTGGGGCCTCAAATTCGGCTTCATTGAATGTGAGTCTCCGGATCTTCATCATCATCATCATCATCTCCGCGTCTTCCTCCCTCGTCGTTCGTTGTCATTATATAGATTATATATATATATATATATATATATATATATATATATATATATATATATATATATATATATATATATATATATATATATATATATATATATATATATATATATATATATATATATATATATATATATATATATATATATATATATATACATTATATATATATATACTCTCATCATATATATATTGAATATAGGTCTTTCAATTGATATATATAGATATACATTTCAACTCTCAAGGATTGAACACAAGTCTTTCAAAAAGAAATTGGAACCTGAACCAAGCCACACAAGTCATAAAAGAAATTGGAACCTGAATATATATATATATATATATATATATATATATATATATATATATATATATATATATATATATATAATAACAAGACCTCATTTTAACAGGATGATATCTAGTAGAGATATTTATCAAGAAAAAGTTACAAGCTTTCAAGGAATACTCTGTCCTCATTGTCTGGTAGCCATAAAATGTTACTGTTATTGTATCACCCTATGCAATGTGAACTGTTAGAATTTTCTACAGCACATAAGTATCCTCCGTATGTGACGGGAATAATCCTTCACATTTCTTAAGAGGAAAAGGATATCAAATCCTATTAGAGGCAGGCTCAGCATGTAACGAAAACCTTTAAATAGTAATAAATACATCAAAAATAATAGCTGATGTAATTGCCATCCATCTTTTGGTCACAAGCCCAAACTGGAGACTATAGAATACTTGCTCACCACTTTTACCAGGAATAATTCTGTCAGCTTGGAATATGCGGTTGGTACTACGATAGGCCTATAGTTCTTTTTAGTGTTTTGAAAAGAAAACTATTGTGCCGAACTCAAATCTTAAAGATTACTGACGCTAGAGGGCTGCAAATTGGTCTGTTGATTATCCACCCTCCAAGTTGAAATGAGTCCATCTTACTGCACCACTGTTTTTTCTTTCATGAGGATTCTTGTTTATTGACAGAATTTACGGATGTATGTAAAAAGTGTCTTTAACCTACCAAACATGTCATCTACATGATATCCTTTCTCAGGCTGAAGTACTCACCATTTATTATTTATAAGGCAATAAATCGTGAACAAAGGTTTTAACAGCTCAGGTTACTTTGTACCTTCACCATACGAAAGAAAAATTTCTTACAGAAGATTAAACGAGCAGACGCATCTAGAAAATTCGCAAGCGAAGAAAAGCGTACAACAAAAGAAGTATCTGCACACGCACAAAAAAAAGAAGAAGATATACACACATGCAAAAATGACGAAGCCACACTTTCCTTAATATGAATCTGATGAGATCAAGAAGGGGAGAGCTATAAAATACTCGCCCCTTTTTCAGACCTTTCCATTTCCCTAGAGGCAAATGTAATCTTGTAGAGTCATAAGGTAATTAGTATCATGATCCTTGAAGGTCTTCCCGGAGGAAGATTGGAAGCTGAGATTAAGAGACTCATCCTTCCCCAGATCTTCTTTTTCCAACATGGCTGACTGGGGAAGCTCGATAAGGGGCGCCACGTCCTTTTAATGGTCGGCAGCTCTCGAGGGACTCATGGAAAGGCGGCGACTTCGTTTGACCTCTTTTACTGCTGCTGCTGCTGCTGCTGCTGGGAGAAGGAATGAGGCAGAAGGTCTCTGTGGGGATTCTGCGTCAAGGGAAGACGACACAAAGCCTTAGGAAACGCTCTGAGTAATTATGACGTATCTGTATTTTTTTTTTTTTTTTTTTTTTTGCAAAATGGTCGACTGACGTGGAAAGGGAGATGGTGATGAATGATGTTCCAGAAATGGCAGCCCTTTCCCAAGTCTCTTAGCACCGGGATTCGTTCATTTTTGTGTCAAGGTTCGAATTCACATTTAAACACATTCCAAGATCCTAACCTTTCGTCACATACAGGAAATATTGCTCTTCTGTCCTAAGTAGTACTCCTAGTACACATTTTCAAAATATATTTCTTTTTGGCATAATCATTTGCTAAGGGTTCGTCTTCATGTCAAGACAAATAATTTTAAAATATGTCGACCGGATGACTTCTCCAGACCCTAATGGGAATGGGAGGCAGCTCCTCAGTGTTTAATTATGCAGCATCCAAAATATGAGTTGACTGTTTTCTTAGAATATATTGCATCGTAGAGCTGATGAGTGTTTTTGATCAGTCCTGTTTTTCATTGATATGAATTGCCTCATAATCTAAAGAATAAAATGTTGGTGAAGTATACATATCTACATAAAGGAATTAATATGCCTATGTTGTGAGAAAAGACTTGAGAGAGAGAGAGAGAGAGAGAGAGAGAGAGAGAGAGAGAGAGAGAGAGAGAGATTATTTTACATTCTTTTTGAAACTAGTTAAAGAAATCTTGAAAAATCATTATTGTAAGAAACATGAATACTATAACTAAGACCTTCTTATAAAAAAAATGCCTTTTCACACAATGTTTAAAACAGATCATTTATTAAAGTCTTGCACAGTTTAATCATCCACAGCAATAATGACTTTTAATTTAAACATTTGATTGTTACCTGTTCTTATGCATCTAATCTTTTCGCAGGTAATGGTCAACTATCACTGCCCTGACAAGACCTGCATCTCTGCCATGTATTTGGAAAATTCAACTGACCTGTCCAATTGAGGTAAGTTGTTAAGTTAAGGTCACGATACAAATAACACCTTTAAATTACTCGGAATTTTCGTCTGTAAGATTTTGTAAAACTGACGCAAATAACAGCCATCTAGGATTTTCTAGTTTGAACATACGTAAATTGAAAAAGAATTCCTTGCACTACAGAGATCAAATCCCACAGGTTATTGTCTTGAAACAGTGTATGTTGGGCCTTACTCTCATTGATTCTATGAGTAAGTGTATGACTGCCTTGGCTCTGCTGAAAGTTCTCATCCAGACATCTATTGGTGCTAGTGATTACTGTTTCTGGGGTTAAAAAAGCCAATAATTCTCCCTACGTCATCTTACTGGAGTGACGTGTTTATATTTTCCATCATTTATACCGTTTAACATTAAACACAGTTCAAGAAACACCCAAATTTCTGCGCAGGATCAAAATGATAGCATATTTGCTGATGCTGGTGAGGCTGATCTTGAGCTTCACTTCAAGATGGGCTGTTGCTGGATTAAGTTACAGAGGTCCCCAGACTCCTTAGCTGTATTTTGGAGGTGAGGGAAGAATAATTACTTTCGTGCTACACGCACTTTCTTCGATTACCCTTTTATTTTGAGGGAAGGGATTAATTAGATTTATCAAAGGTCATCAAATGCCTTTTGGATATTCTGTTGTTCCTCCTTGGCCATTACTCGAAATTAAGTTCTTGAAAATTTCTGATCAGAAAAGAAAGAGACATGCTGGGTGAAATGGGTCGTCCTGTGGGGCCCATGCCCAAGTGCTGCACCTAGGCTCAGCTGCCAAGGTAGGCAGCTATCACAGAACACCCTCGCTGTCACAGGGTCGTGAATCACCGACAACTCCCGAACCACGTGATCCCGGTCACCCCAACATTGGTAATGCAAACACTTTTTTTTTTTGTCCACACGATGTATCAAAGCAAGCCAGATCTCAAAATAAGAAAAATCTACAGGCTGTTTTACGAGGAAGAGTCCGTGCTGGCATAAAACAAGCTTAATCTAAAACAACGACAATAAAAAAAAAAAAAAAATAGACTGGCCTAAGAGGAAGAGACCTGTATTGGCATAAAGCAAGCTTGATCTCGAGCTACAGCTACAGTAAATCATTGTACTCTGGGCATCCTAAGTATGAGGTGACTTTTACAGTCCTTGTTTTAAAACATACATCCACGCATGAGAATGCTGAGCCGGCATGTTTCACTGACTGTGATTCTGATGTTCGCCCAGGGCTTAGGGCTATTTTCCGTCATATTATTGTAGGGGTTGATTTTGGGTCCGTTATAATTTTTACTGCAGAATTGCTTACAAAGTTTGTGGTTTCTAAAGATTTGAACTCTCAGAAACCACTTTTTTAAAAAGATATTTAAATATGGGAAGATTTAATACCGAGAACCCGTTTGTACAACAAATTAAAGAATGACTGTTTTTCTTAACTCGTTTGATATCTGCAGAAGCAGGAGTTACAAGCAGAACAAGTAAAAACTGCGTCGAAGTTTCTTCGGCGCAATCAAGTTTTCAGTGGTCTTTGTATAATGCTGTATGAGCCGCGGCCCATTAAACTTTAACCACGGCCCGGTGGTGGCCTAGCCTAAATCGTTGCCAGATGCACGATTATGGCTAACTTTAACCTTAAATAAAATAAAAACTATTCTCTTTCTTCCATCTTACTATTCGTCCTCTCCTAACAATTGATTCATAGTGCAACTGCAAGGTTTTCCTCCTGTTATACCTTTTAAACTTTTACTGTCAATTTCCATCTCAGTGCTGAATGACCTCATTGGTCCCAGTGCTTGGCCTTTGGCCTAAATTCTATATTCAGTTCAATTCAACATTCGTTTAGTTCCCACGTGAATTAACTCGGAAAAAGTACATCACCAAATTTTCAAGTGTGCTTGATAAGACAAAATCTCTGAGAAAAAAAATGACTGAGTTTCTCTGTGTACAGGTATTAATGAATCGTTCACACATTATACCACATTAAAACTTATTAATAAAACATTCACACATTACTGATAAAGCATTCACACTTTATGCCACATCGAAACTTCTCATTAATAAAACATTCACACTTTATTGATGAAACACTCACACTTTATGCCACATCGAAACTTCTTATCAATCAAACATTCACACTTTATGCTACATCGAAACTTCTTATCAATAAAACATTCACACTAAACATTCACACTTTATGCCACATCGAAACTTCTTATCAATAAAACATTCACACTTTATGCCACATCAAAACTTATTTATAAAACATTCACACTTTATGCCACATCGAAACTTCTTATCAATAAAACATTCACACTTTACGCCACATCAAAAATTGTTATTAATAAAACGTTCACACTTTACGCCACATCGAAAATTGTTATTAGTAAAACATTCACACTTTACGCCACATCGACACATCTTAACATGAGAGCGAAAAATGATTGGAATTACTCCTAAAGCGGTGTTTCATAAAATATAATTTACAGTGATAATGAACGACAATAATATTCAAATATAAACCACTGAAGTTCCATATCCATGCGATCAATCAGTGGTTGTTATTCATCTGTTTATCGATGCACACAAAGGCAGGAGCGCCGGTATGCTTGTTGTTATGATTCTCTCTCTCTCTCTCTCTCTCTCTCTCTCTCTCTCTCTCTCTCTCTCTCTCTCTCTCTCTCTCTCGGTAATTCAGGAAAGTCTGAGGGATAACTGTTTATAACTGTTCAAGGATGATGAAAAGATATAATACAAGAACATTTCACTGTACACTCGGCAAGGAAAGTGAGGATACAGTTTTTTAAATCTTCGGACATACATTGCTCAATAATGAGTGGCAACTTTAGAAAGGGGGAGGAGCTTCAATCTGATTGTGTTTGTTTTTGCCTGACCTCCCTAAATTACTTTCAATCACAACGGTTCTGAATTACTTGAATGCAGTAGTAAGCTTTACAGTATTCGTTATAATTTACATTATTTTTATAATATATAAATAATGTGAGCTTCCATAATGAAATCGAGTTAAATTTGAGCAATGTCCAACGAAAAAACACACAGAGAGCTGCTGTTGTGTAAGCCTAGGCCTATATGTAGAGCTACTCATTTCATTATATTTTTCTTTTAGAGGTTATACTATATTTGTATAGTATGTTTTAGCAAGAGAGAGAGAGAGAGAGATATAAGCCTAGGCCTACATGAGCTACTCATTTCATTATTTTTTCCTTTTAGTGATTGAGCGATACTATATTTGTATAGTATGTTTTATATGGCAACGTCAAGAAACATCCAGTTACTTGCGTTTTCCGCCGAAGACCTGGCGATACTCCGCACATCATAGAGAACGCTCTTGCGGATTTAAATAGATTTGGTCAACCTATATGTCACAACATGCCATTAATTCCAGCTGACCTTTAAACACCGTGAAATACAAATATGAATGTGTAAAAATTAAAGAAATTATCATTATATATGATGATGCAATAATAAGCCTGTTTTAACGGAAAACGAGTAAATATTGCTGTTCTGATAAACAGTTCTACACCGAGATATCCATACACTATCTTTTAGATCTCTATGAACGAAGTCATCTGAGAAATTCTGATTACTTCGGACATGCATGGTGTTTTTAAGTATCTAGCGTTTTTGTTTTGCAGATTTAACATATATGATATAATTTGCATTGTATTTTCATATATAAATTTACCGAGATTATGTGTTTTCTGTAAGAAAAAATTAAAATTCAATGAACGAAATCTAATGAAAACTGTATCTTCACTTTTCTTGCCGAGTGTACACACATATTTGAATATATATATATATATATATATATATATATATATATATTATATATTATATATATATATATATATATATATATATATATATATATATATATATATATATATATATATATATATATATATATATGTAATTTTACACAAAGTACAACTGGAAGTCTCGAACAGTGTTGAATGGCGTGGCAAAACACGTGACATTGCATAACAGGGGAAAATAAGTTTAATATCAGATAATGGGGACTGCCTTGTGCAATAAGAGTTTTTCTTCAGATTGCGACATGAATAATTGCAGAGTAAGAATAGTAATGTCTTGGAGGCCACTGTATAAACTAAATATAAACATCATTTTAAGGTCTCATAGGAATGCCGTAATGATGTATTTTGTTGACGTAAAATCGAGCTTAGAACCGCTTTATTTCGTTTCATCTTCATTCTCTTAATTTCGTTATTAGTTCCTGGTCTTGTCGGTCTGTGCAGAAATTGTAATAGCAAATGAACCGCAAACAAAGCAAAGCTTGGATAGGGAAGGAAATGATAAAGGATATTAAAAAGAATGTTAGCAAGAAATCATAATATTAGGGAGGGCCAAGAAGTATATGCTTGCAAGAACAGTGAAAGAAATTGTGAAGTACAGTACAGTGTTTTTGTGAACAGATAAAGCTTTTGTTTACACTATGACATTTTTCTGCTTGTCGATCTCGTGAAGTAAGAGCTATAGAAAGGAAGATGAACATAAAGATATGATAAATATATCACAATAATGATGACATATAAGAAAAATTTGAGAGTGTGATGTGCTTTTAAGGTGACACAAGTTTCGCTGCGGAAACTCTTGCTGAAACAGGTTTTCAGGAGACAAGAAAATACATGGCAGATTTTTAAGAGAAATGTCCAGAGACACTAAGCTCTCGTTTTTTAGCATTTCTGGTAAAATAATATGTCAGGAATACATGACAAGTGACAACTGTTTAAATTACTATTCACATGTTTAGATTGAGAAAAAGCCTCTTAGAGATTCCTGCAGAAGTAGGCATATTTAGATGTAGTGAATCAAGGTGAATATTTTCATATTCACAATTATATATTCACCTTCTTTCCCGAAAGATTTCCCAGGAAAGGAAATATATCAACAACAATTCATAACAGAAATTACAGCTAAGAAATAGCCTTCAAGACAAGATTACAATAACAGTATCCCTTCCCTAACCTTTTCCGAGAATAAAAATAGACGATAACGGAGAAATATGTCCCTTTCAGCATGATATACGAAATTTACTGGCTCATAAATCAGCCATTTGTCAGACATGGCGGTCGATCAAACAAATGGGATTCGAAGGGTCAGGCCAGGCTATTTTGTCGATAATGAAAGGAATTGTACGTTATTCACATGCTGTCTAGCGAAAATCGTGAAGAAATGAACATGCAAACATACATACATAATGCACATATACATACAAGGTATGATAGATACTCATGTATGTATGAAAATATATATATATATATATATATATATATATATATATATATATATATATATATATATATATATATATATATATATATATATATATATATATACATATATATATATATATATATATATATATATATATATATATATATATATACACATATATATATATATACAGTCACATGACTATTAAAATTATATAAAAATAAATATATAAACCAGAAAGGATTTATAGTCATTCTCTTTATACACACAGTATATTATATATATATATATACAGTTATGACTAATAAAATTGCTTAAAAATAAATAGAAACCAGAAAGGATTTATAGTCATTCTCTTTATTTCCCTATATATATGTGACATATAAATCATTGTTAGAGTGAATACAATCACATACACTATATATATATATATATATATATATATATATATATATATATATATATATATATATATATATATATATATATATATATATATATATATGACCAATTTCACTAAATATACTTGCATTTTTAACAGCCACGAGGACCTCTTAGCTTCTCGATTTCTGCACACTTTTTATGAGACCCTGATCACCACTTTTCCTTCCATGGTGTCATTCGAGTCAGATGATACCACTTAAGCATTTCATATAATTCTGAAAATTAAAAGTCGCATGGGCCACTTTTTTAGTTATCTGTAAAAGAAAACTATTTTGCCGGCTTTGTCTGTCCGTCCGCCCTTTATTCTATCCGCACTTTTCCTGTCCGCCCTCAGATCTTAAAAACTACCGAGGTTAGAGGGCTGTTAATTGGCATGTTGATCATCCACCCTCCAATCATCAAACATACCAAACTGCAGCCCTCTAGCCTTAGTAGTTTTGATTTTATTTAAGGTTAAAGTTGGCCATAATAGTGCTTCTGGTAACGCAACAACATAGGACACCATGTCTGGCTGAGAGTTTGATGGGCCGCGGCTCGTACAGCATTATATCGAGACCACCGAAAGATAGATCTGTTTTCGGTGTCCTTGCTTATGCGCTGTACAGAAAATTCGATTGCGCCGTAGAATCTTCGGCGCATTTTTTACTTGTTAACATCGCAAGTGATCCTGAAGTCATCATCGTCAGTTAGTGAGTGCGCTTAAAGGAGGAGTACTTAAGGAAAGCACCTTTTCAGTATCCGGAATTAACTCAGCACTCGGACTTACACAACCTACTTACATCATAAAACAGGTCGAAAGTAGTACGGGTGAATAACAGCTATCGTAAACACTGTGCTACGGACGACTGGATAAACAATAAAAGAAGTGTAAGAACCCTTTCGTAATGTAGTCGATAATATATACAGAGCAAGAAAGGCAACAATGCTGGAAGTGTACCTCTGAGATCAACGTCTTTGTTGACAATAATCCCGAGAGAATGGGTTGATTAATGGGTTTCCTAGCACCGGTATAACTGAACATGTTTGTGCCATATATACAACAGCAGAAAGCGTAAGAGAGTGCTTTTAGTAGCCGAGAATTACTGATGTGAGACCTTATTGCAAGAAATGATTTCGTATTATTTCTTGTTATGTATTGAGTGTATTACTTAGAATTATATATATATATATATATATATATATATATATATATATATATATATATATATATATATATATATATATATTATATATATATAAATATAAATATATATATATATACATATATATATATATATATATATATATATATATATATATATATATATATATATATATATATATATAATATATATACATATATATACATATATATATGTATGTATGTATGTATGTGCATATATAGTATGTCCTTCGCTTGTGAAGAATTCTGGTGATGACAGGTGAACTAAATTTCAACAACATAATTTCGATATTCACTTTGATCATCAAACCAGTATTCAGTTATCAGCAGTTTTGCCCAACATTATAAATTATTAATAATTTTTCAGAGGACTGTGAAACTAAACCAGTTCTGTCGAGTGATTATTTGTGTGACTCTTTATTAATATAGACGCAGAATGCATATAGCCCACCTATGCCAAAGAAACCTTATGTAGGAGGCTTATATTGCAAGATGTTCGTGCATGCAAATCCATTTCATGACCCTTAATGCACATCTTTTCAAACGTCAAGCAGATGGATGCTGAAACATGAAGTTATTTTAGTTTTCTGAAAAGAAAACTATTGTGCCGGCTTTGTCTGTCCGTCCGCACTTTTTTCTGTCCGCACTTTTTTCTGTCCGCACTTTCTGTCCGCATTTTTTCTGTCTGCCTCAGATCTTAAAAAGTACTGAGGCTAGAGGGCTGCAAATCGGTATGTTGATCATTCACCCTCCAATCGTTAAACATACCAAATTGTAGCCCTCTAGCCTCAGTAGTTTTTATTTTATTGACGGTTAAATTTAGCCATAATCGTGCTTCTGACAACGATATAGGATAGGCCACCACCGGGCCGTGGTTAAAGTTTCTTGGGACGCGGCTCATACAGTATTATACCGAGAGCACCGAAAGATAGACCAGTCTTCGGCGGCCTTGATGATACGCTGTACAGAAAACTCGATTGCGCTGAAGAAACTTCGGCGCATTTTTTACTTGTTTTTTTATTGGAACAGCTCATTTGGTCATGACGGAAAGAAATCCCAAGCTTTAAATTCCACAAGCTCTCTTAACAAGCATCTCGTAATTGGAATTCCTAATTTGAGATATCTGACTGTCCATGAAATCTAGTCCTGACCTGTAATATCGCGTATTAATCTTCTCTTTTCGATTCCGGAGAGAAAAAGGTACTGTCAGTGGGACACCAGATGTCAATATTTTCTCCAACAGGGATATTATCTTTTCTCCGGATCAACTGGTTTGCAGAATCTCTGGTATAAATGTTTTGATACTGCGCAGGATTTCCTCATTCCGCGTTGTTTCATGTTGCTCGAAGTCGAGAAATATTTGTTGCTGTCCCTCGTGTTGTTTTTCGTACTAACATCCAACACGTTTATTTGAATTATTAGTTTGTGTTTACTTTCTGGTGAATACTCAATTTGAGATTTTGAATTTAGAAAGCACAGAGGAATAGTAATGTAAAAATTACGTGAAAAAAATAGCTAAGTTGTGACGCAAATACTGTTTTTTGATAATTTGGTTACGTGAAGTGTATGGTTAAAACTTACGTGAATAAATTCTTCATTATCTGAACAAGATAATTTATTACTTTTCAAGCGCAAGATTGTAAAACTGTAACTGCATTATAATGCATCGTCATAAAGTATAATACGAATAAAAATTATTTTTTTTTAAATGGCGAAATATGGATGAGCCTTTCAAAATTTTAGAATTATCCAGTATCCAGTATTTCAGCGGAAAAATGATAGTTGTTAGTTTCATTCTGTTTGTTCTTGACGAGGTAACATCACGCAGTCATTTTGAAGCACAAAGATAGCCAGTTTTGGCTTTATTATAAAGTGATTCCTATGAATGCTTGCATTCCTTCCTTTCCATTCTCAAGGAAAAAAAAAAATATAATTCCAGAACGGTTCTGATATCAATGGTAGCTTTCTAGCATCTGCGCATGCTGCATGATTCTGACCAACCTTTGCGTTATTTGATATCACTGTTATTCAGAAAATTAACCCTATTCCTATGGGACAAGCCCACAGGGGACATTGACCTGAAATTCAAGCTTCCAAAGAATATGGTGTTTATTCGAAAGAAGTAACAGAAGGTCATGGGAAATACAGATATTCCCTGACAGTGCCATATTAGGGTGTGAAAAGTATGAAGAACAGTCACATTCATTGAAGACGAGGATTAAATAAGACCATTTTCTTGAGCGTAATTCTTGATACATTGCTAAAGATAGGCCTGGTTTGGCTTCAGGAATTTCCTGGTGATTGTCTTCCCCTCTTAGTTGGCTGTATAGTCTTTTCTGGTTGGTTCTGAAGAGTTTGTTCTGTTGGTATCCTTTATTCCTGTTCATGTATCGTTGGATCTTATGTGCTTTGGCTTTAAGCCTCTCTTTTATATCTCCTATTGTGTTATTTAGTCCCTTCTCCTGTATTTTGTATTTCTCATTCAGTTCCTACCTCTCTTGTCTTCTTGCTTCTTAGCCTCTTTTCTGCCATCTCTTTCAGTTTACTCAAGCCAGATCTCATCGTCATGATTTGTTTTTCCAGCCGCCTTTTCCAAGGCGGTTGCTGTTTTGATTTCTGTTGGGTTGGTTGTGATTGTGATGTCTGTGTTTGTATCCCCAGGAGTTCTACTACTGGCCTTTCTCCTGCATATGCCAGGTTATTTGTTTCTGTGATACTGCTGGTGTGTATTAGTCTCATTTTTTCATTAACTTCACTTATTTTCTCCCCTAGTTTCTTTGTGCTGTAGGCTTTTCCAC
>NC_089783.1:37989124-37996624 GCF_040412425.1 Macrobrachium rosenbergii | reverse complement strand
TTTTTTTATTTAAACAATCGTAATTCATTTTCCTGTGACTTTTTATAATTTATTTTACTAGATCTATCTTACTACAAACATAGACAGGTAAACTGTTATTCCCTCAATTGGCTTCCATCAGAAAGGCAATGATTTGGATTATTTTTTATTTAAACAGATTCACATAATTCGTTTCCCTGTGACTTTTCTTGGTCTTTGCTACTAGATTCATCTTAATACAAACACAAACTCACACACACACATACACACACAGGTAAACTGTCAAACGAATCTTCAGACCTTGGTGAAATGCCGTGCTCCGTTTTAGAGGCTCGTCGTGATTTGCCTAATTCATTGCCGGCTTAATGAGTATTCTCAGCTCCGTAATCCGTAACTCCAGCACAATCCTTTAATTGCATCGAACTTCAAACCTCTACTAACTGCACCAATTCTTTCTTCCTCCTCATGGCAGTAATTGGAGCGAGCCTGGCATATATGTTAATTTGTCTGGATGCGTCCACCTGCCTCGCTGAAATACTGACCTACTCTTAAAAGACTGGATTTGTAATGACAAAGTTTCGAAGGATATCAGATGAAGTCAATGCTGGGCTTGTTCAAGTGTTTTGTGAGATGATGAATCTACCGAAGGATAATGTAGAAATGTCCAGCCTGAAAAATTGATGCTTTTCAGCAAACGGGTTTTGGAGAGTTACTGAGTTACACGAACATGTTATAAATCTAACCGTTAATCATTTTTAAATTATTGCTCAGAATGTCATCATAATGCTGATGGTAGATTCTCGTAAAAATTGTAAAAAAAAAAAAAAAACAAAAACGAGTAAAAACTGCGCCGAAGTATCTTCGGGGCAATCGAGTTTTTTGTACAGCCGCTACAGCACATAATCAAGCCATCGAAAATAGATATATCTTTCGGTGGCCTCGGTATAATGCTGTATGAGCGGCGGCCCATGAAACTTTAACCACGGGCTGTGCTGGCCTATCCTGTATAGTTGCCAGAAACACGATTATGGCTAACTTAACCTTAAATAAAATAAAAACTACTGAGGCGAGACGGCTGCAATTTGGTATGTTTGATGATTGGAGGGTGGAAGATCAACATACCAGTTAGCTGCCCTCTAGCCTCAGTAGTTTTTAAGATCTGAGGGCGGACAGAAAAAGTGCGGACGGACAGACAAAGCTGGCACAATAGTTTCTTTTTAGAAAGCTAAAACCTTGGATCAACTAAGTCCTCGTAAGTTGAACTCAGTATAATTTTCGTGGCCTGACCGTCAACGTGAATCGTTCAACCGCGTATGCTCATTAGTCCACCTTTGCATGGCTTCCATTAGGATAGAGAAAGATGAAACCAGTGATAATAAGACTCGTTTCCTTTAGTGGACGTGATTCGCACTAATCTTTGACAACTTAGTCTTTTTAGAATACTCATTATCAGAATGGAATAGTCTGGAAATAAGACATTTATATTTTTTTTAGTGTTACAGTTGATGAACGATATAACTGCAGAACGCCAAATTTCATGAGTGGATGCTTTCACACTGAATGCACGGGTGGAACCTGTTCTCTAGAAACAAGTGATGTTTAATTTCACCGTGTTATCATATTTCTGAGAAAAGGGAAAACTGTATTCATGTAAAGAAAATGGCTGGGGTACTTCTGCATATTGCTCTCACACATATGTGTGCCCATAGTTCAAAACGCTAATATTTTCAGTGATGTTTTGCAGATATTGGTAAAGCGACGATCACTAAGGGGTACAGGTCTCTGATTGTCTTAGATATTTTTATATAAAAATGGGTAATGATAAGAGATGCTAGTTGGTTTGTGATTTACTTACTGAAAGGCTTTGATCAATCTTTTCTCCCAGTAACAGAAGCTACAAATTTGTGTGATATTCCTCATATCCATAAGAAATCTGTGTATACTAATACTTATGCAGGTTCTTTTGCCCCTGATGAACATAACTGACTGTCGCTGCATTATAATATCGTCATTGACTATGAGCTTTGGCACACATTTCAATTTTCTGACAAAAATACTCTGAACATTTCCAATCCACGAATAATTTGTTATACACTGTCGAGGGCTTTGTCCCAGCAATAGATGCATATCATGATAGACTAGATTAGTTCCCTATTTTGGTTTTAACATATGTGTCCAGCACAACGGGTTTTAACGAGATGGCTATTCATCACAACGTTTGAATTCCCCTGCAAAAACTTCAAAAATAGTGCCGTTTACCTACCGGTTATTTTAATTTATTCATATTTCTACAATACAGCAGGGAACAGGAAACGAATGTATTTGCTTTTATAAAATTATTTTGCTTTGTTTGTATTATCTGTGTTATTCCTGCAACATAAAGACTTTTAGGAAGTTTATGAAGTACGTTTGAATAAAAAGTATATATACTTTAACTTTAAAGCGCTCCTTTCCAAAAAATTCAGTATATTCATCCAAATATGCTTTAAAAGCTACACAAGAATCGTTTTTAGGACATTTGTGTATCCAAGTTGTTCTTTGTATACCATTAATAATAATAATAATAATAATAATAATAATAATAATAATAATAATAATAATAATAATAATAATAATAATAATAATAATAATAATAATTATATATATATATATATATATATATATATATATATATATATATATATATATATATATATATATATATATATATATATATATATATATATACACACATATATATATAGTATATATATATGTATGCATGTATGTATATACATATAAACATACATATATATACATATACAGTGACATATGAGCATATAAGAGAGAGAGAGAGAGAGAGAGAGAGAGAGAGAGAGAGAGAGAGTAGAGAGAGAGAGAGAGAGAGGACAAAACTTACAGGCAGTCATGTTACGGAGAATTTGTCTAATGATGTGTTTGGCATCACGCGACGTTCGTTCTGAATAACAGCTTATTGATTCTGATTCTGTATTGCTTGGAAATCACGATTTATATATACATATATATATAATTTCCGATGTGATTTATTTATGATTTTTTCACCCGAAAACGTAGTATATAATCGAAAACAAAATCAGTGGCAGACAGCAGTCCGCGGATAATTATTTATGAAAAAATCTGAATAATTTTAAAATATTATTCAAATTCGGTAGTTCTGATCAGGCATTGTTTGGATGGCAATCATAGTGTTTTTAATCTACAGATGATTGCTGATGATACTTTTTAGCTGTTTATATACATATATACACACATATATACATATATATATATATATATATATATATATATATATATATATATATATATATATATATATATATATATATATATATATATATATATATATATATGTATATATATATATATATATATATATATATATATATATATATATATATATATATATATATATATATATATATATATATATATATATATATATATATATATATTATTATAAATGTTGCCGTTCGACCTCCCTTCCTTGACTCTTAGTAGAATAAAGAATTAATTTTCTATTAAAGCTAGGAAGACAATGTAGATTTCTCGCATGAGAAAGAGTAGTGCGTGAAGAAGCAAGAGTTGTTTTCAAACTAAGATCGCCGACCAACAAAGGGTGGGAATTTTAACTCATGTCATAAAGAGGGATCAGTTTTGCTAGGCCAGACTTTAGATATACTGTTCCTGAAACCTACTTTCCTTTGACCTATGTACTGGTGAACCATTGTCATTTCCCAGACGAGACCCGTGACCAAGCCCAAGGTTGGCTTGGGTGAAGAACATGAAGACAAGCGACCGAAGTTAACCCCACATCACGAGACTCTTACCCCAGCTACGATCATGAACAGACGTACTCAGAGTTTTCTCTGGGCACTCTTTGTTTCTCTCTCTTTGTCTCAATCACATGGGGGGCAATTTTTATTACAAACGGACCAAGGAATCTTAATGCAACTGATCATTGCATTATTTAACCCAGTGGTAAGTCGGATTGTGACAAGTGCCCCCAGTTTTCTTTCCCTTCAACTGAATCTCTCATTTTCCTTGTTCAATTTTTCATCTCCTAAGCAGTCCCTAACTAAGAACCCCCCAGTAAAGCATATCCCATTTGTGAAGTCATATACTAAGTGCATTCACTTTTTTCTAGTGAAATCACGTAACTTACCCTCCATGGTGTTAAAAGTGCTATTCTTGATAAGATTCATCCCTTGTGATTAATTAATTACTATTGAGAGCTTCTTTAGTGCAAGATTGTTATCTGGATACTTATTTTCCAGACGTGTGTATATACCTTGAGCCTGGAAATTCCCTCTTGCTTGGAGAAGGATCTGCATCGTCAGTGCCAAGAAGCCACAGTTCAATGTACACTGAATTCAGTTGCTTCGTAAAAGCTTTTGAAGAGGCTTTTAAAATCAGTTGCAATCATTACATTTAGCACTGAGGTATCTGTCCTGATTAGGACTAATATGTTGAGCTGCTTTTAGCTCCTGTAAATAATCCATTTCCTTTTATGTTACTTTTGTTGAAGCTAGTTGTCTGTAAGTTTACTTAATTAATTCATGTGGTTGTGTAATAAACTTATATTTTGCAATACTAGTTTTCAGATGGCGACCTGATCCATTTCATTATCTGTCCAGTAGAGCTCTATTTGGCCTTAACTGGCAGAATTACATGGGTCTTAGGTAAAACAAGGCAATACTACTCCAATTAATCAATCATTAAAGTAAATAACCGACCGACCCACGTGATATATATATATATATATATATATATATATATATATATATATATATATATATATATATATATATATATATATATATATATATATATATATATATATATATATATATATATATATATATATATATATATATATATATATATATATATATATAAATATATATAATATATATAATATATATATATATATATATATATATATATATATATATATATATATGTGTGTGTGTATATGTATAATATTTTATATATAAATCTTACAATCTTAACGTACCAAGTCCGCATCATGAAAAATAAGCTTCACAGAACAACAGTTCACATAGTATATCTGTTTCATAAAAATATTGATACAAAACAAATTAATAAAGAATAATAGCTCCGCGTACTTAAAACGAATCGTTTCCATTCTTAGCATATGTCTAAAGCGTTATGTATCCGTTTAACATAAAGAATAAGTTCACCTGACATCTCAACTATTAACTTTCAACTACTGCAACAAAATCAAGGTAACTCACTTCATCACAAATTACGGATGCACAGTTCAAGAATCCATTGCATTTATAGATTTTGGATCCAATGTAGAGAATTTTTGTTCTCTTAATCTTTTTATTTAACTGATTTATTATTTTTTTCTTTCATTTTGCATATTAATAAAAATGTCTGAAGAAATTTTATCCCGTGAAACTGCTTGCGTACGAAGTAACATTTTTTCCCTTTCAGTTTGCATATTAGCAAAAGATGTCTAAAGCAGGTTCAACCTATGACACTGAGTCCATACGAAATGATTTAGTACTGTTCTACAAAATGCACATACCTTCAAATACCCTCCTTCAATTAGGCAGCGCAGCGGAGAGAATTTCCATCCACCGAACGCATGCTCCACCTAATCACAAAGAACGACCCCAGCAAAACAGCGAGGGTCAGGAAAAAGACCATCAAAGCCTTATAGTCTCAACGATGATGAATCGAGTCCATTTGATTATTATTCTGCCGTGTGCGGATAAGGCATTCCCGGAGTTGTCAGATTTGTATCATCATCGGACTCATGACTTCGGGAGGAAGTCACGCAAGGCGATAACAAAAAAAAGAAGAGAGAGAGAGAGAGAGAGAGAGAGAGAGAGAGAGAGAGAGAGAGAGAGAGATTGCATAAAAGAGAGGCATGCATAAGAGTGTTTGAAGAATGCATAGAATAGTAAGTGTTTAAAGAAGAAGGGACACAAAAGAATGAATCTAGAATAGTCTTAAGGGAGGATAGCTGTTTGTGACGAGTTTCGTGTCTTTCGGAAGACCTGTCCCGCCGTGCTTCTTTTATTTTCTTGCATAGGAATTCAAGCTCAGACGGATATGACGAGGAAAGTTTTCATCTCTCTCTCTCTCTCTCTCTCTCTCTCTCTCTCTCTCTCTCTCTCTCTTCGAATGAAGAGTTAGCTATGATGACAGCTTAATGAGCTCTACGGATTAGAGGTGTGAAAGTTCTTCAAAGGACTGAGATGGAAAACAGTAAGAGATGAATGACAGACTTAAGTACAATTGATCGACCTCTCATTTTATTTATTTTAATATCATTTTAAAAAGGCAAACGTCCTTATAAGGAAAGACGGAATTATAAATGCATAAAGCTGTCCTTGATAAAAATAAAAAAATATACCAAATTAGAATATAAGTATTAGAATACATCAAATATAAGTAATTAGAAGTATATGACTTTTAATTACATGTATATATATGTATGTATGTATGTATATTCATGTATGTAACCAATGGCGCTGTGGGAAAACTGTAATTACAACAGATATCTCTAACTCTCTCTCCTCCTCCTCCCAACACACCCCTCTACTACTCTACTCTCCTTTCCTGTTAAGATAACCAGTTACATTGCCAGCATTTTGACAAATCCCTCTTAATTACAACAGATAAAGCATCAGGAGTGTCACTGTTATCTTAGAGAGCTTGGAAACTATGGATTGGACAGCAATATCTGTCGTTTTGGTTATTTTACATGTCTCTCTTCCCTCCCCTTCTCTCCCCCATTTCTTAGGGCTGAACTCCATAAAGGGCATCAGGAGTGTCACTATTCATCTCAGCAATCTTCCTGTTAAGATAACATCTGTCGTTTTCCATTAGTTACCTTCCCACCCCTTCCCACCCCCATTTCTGGCATTTTATATTTAAAGGCATCGGGGAATGTCGCTATTCATCTCAACAAGCCGAAAACTATGGATTAGACACTAATATCTGTCATTTTCAGTTAACAGTCACCCCTTCCCACCTTTCTCAGCACCCCTTCCTATCATGGCTGAACTTGAGACTTTGTGTCATTATTCATCTCAGTGACCTCAAAAATTGGATTAGACACTAATATCTGTCGTTTTCCATTATTTTTACGTCACCACTTCCCACCCCTTCTCACCCCCACTTCCTATCGGGACTGAACCTGGACTTAAAGGGCATCGGGAGTGTCACTATTCATCTCAGCGACCTCAAAAACTATCGATTAGACACTAATATTTGTCGTTTTCCATCATTTTTACATGTCACCACTTCCCACCCCTTCTCACCCCCCCCTATCGGGAGTGTCACTATTCATCTCAGCGATAAGGCTAATAAAAGCAAGATTAATAAGAAAAACGTTTATAATTTTAAGTTCATACAAAGACGAATGTAAAATCTACTGACTATCAAGTATATGACCTATATATAAAAAGTACATAAGGTACTTATGTATACAACTTCAGATACAAAAGTATAATTTTGAATTTT
>NC_089783.1:37966624-37984124 GCF_040412425.1 Macrobrachium rosenbergii | reverse complement strand
ATATATATATATATATATAATCATACAGTATATATATATATATATATATATATATATATATATATATATATATATATATATATATATATATATATATAATCATACAGCTGTAGAGACTATAAAACCACACCTCACAGAGGTGTCAGGAGGAGGGGCAAAAAACTCATTAGCAATATATATATATATATATATGTATACACATATATATATATATATATATATATATATATATATATATATATATATATATATATATATATATATATATATATATATATATGATTATAATCGCTTTAACTCGTGATTCATTTATTGCACATTAACACAGGTGAAAAATAAGAGACGAGGTGTAGGTCCTGACCGGTTTCAACTTTATTTCCAAGCCATTGACGAAGGACTGATACATAGTGTTAGAAATAACAATATATGAACTACAGAGACTGTACTGACGAACATACCAACCGTTTGAGACTACAAGATCCTCCACTGACAGGTGTCAAAGGAGTGGCTTCAAAACTCATTAGGGCGAATGGTAGAAATCACAATATACTCTCAAGGGACAAGACTGACAAGACTGTAAAGCCACACCTCACAGGTGTCAGGAGGGAGGGCGAAAAACTCATTAGTATATAATATATATATATCAGTATATATATATATATATATATATATATATATATATATATATATATATATATATATATATATATATATATATATATATATATATATATATATATATGAATTACATAATGTTGTTGTATGTACATGATACCAAATTATTGTCATTGTTGCCGTATAAAAGCATCACTTTCGTTATCTATTTTTCTATTTTCAAAAACTTAGAGGTGTGACATCACTCGACATATTATCAAAAACGCCCTACGAGAGACATAAATAATACGAAAATCGCGAAAAATCGTTCAACGAAAGGAACGAAAACGGAACGTTAAACCTCTCTCTTTTGTTCCTTTGGAATCAGAAACTCTCGTCCACTGCATTCGGGGAGAGAGAGAGAGAGAGAGAGAGAGAGAGAGAGAGAGAGAGAGAGAGAGAGAGAGAGAGAGAGCTGTTGCCCAAGCACACGCTTTTCGGCGAACTATTAAAGAATTTTGAATATCAAAGGTTTTGCCTCTGACGTAGCTCTGCATGGTAGCGCTTCTCTCTGGGTAGTATATTCGCTATAAGCGGACGAGGCAGGTTTTCTGTCATTGCTGGAGCATTTCATCATAGGTGCTTTTTCGCACTGAAAATGCATTCTGCGCGAATCTCATGTCTTGTGAAGCTTTATTAGCAATGATTACATGTTTTTAGGATAAAAGGTTGTACGATTTTAGCTAGGTCGACTACGCTCTTGGTAGAAAAAAGTATATATAAGGAAACCTGTTATCGTAGGTGCTATACGCGCACTGAAAATGTATTCTGCACGAATCTCACGTCTTGTGTAGCTTCATTAGCAATAATTACATGTTTTTAGGATAAAAGGTTGTACGATTTTAGCTAGGTCGACTACGCTAGGTAGAAAAAAGTATATATAAGGATACCTGTTATCATAGGTGCTTTATGCGCACTGAAAATGCATACTACATGAATCTCACGTCTTGTGTAGCTTTATAAACAATAATTTTATGTTTTTGGAATAAAAGGTTGCATGATTTTAGCTAGGTCGACTACGCTAGGTAGAAAAAAGTATATATAAGGATACCTGTTATCGTAGGTGTTACATGCACACTGAAAATGCATACTGCATGAATCTCATGTCTTGTGTAGTTTTGTTAGCAATAATTACGTGTTTTTAGAATAAAGGCTGTAAGATTTTAGGTAGGTCTACTACGCTAGGTATAAAAAAGTATATATGCGGAAACCTGTTATCATGGGTGCTATATGTTCACTGAAAATGCGTACTGATTGAAGTTAACGTCTTGTTTAGTTTAGTTTTGTTGTTAGGATAAAAGCATATACAATTTTAGGTAGGTCGACTGCGCTAAGTATAAAAAACTATACATAGAGAGGCATGGATGCTCTATGCATACGCATGCATGTGTATCGTTCTGCCCAAATTTCATGCGAAAGACAGTTTACAGTTAAAAGAGACTCCACTCCAATTTTAGCTTGAAAAACAATAGAAGTGATCATTAGTCAGACATGCTTGCGAAACTCGTCTGGCAGGATATTGTTGTAATATCGGTCAAAAAATATTCTGCTCCTTCGAAAATCTCTGTCCAGAAACTGAATGTTATCGAACTTCAATACGTGATGAAAACACGAATAAACTTCAAACGGCGAAGGCGACATTGAAATCGGTCATGGGCAATTTTTTTTTCAGATATTAATCTTTTATTTGTTTGTACAGAAAAGAATGTGAAACAGATGCATCCACCTCGCTTTTGGCCTGTCTGATGTTAAAAACGTATTTCCTGGTGATTCTTTGAGATACAAAATTGATATTATTTTTATGAGTGATGTAGAGAGAGGTATATACTTATATAAAAAGATTATCACAGCTTAACCCCGTCAAAGGCGTTGGACTGGGATGGTATTCACCAGTTTTTTTTTTTTTTATAGTTTATTCATTCAGTTTTTTTATATTTACATGTCTACCCAATATATATCTAAAAAAATATATAAATTCCAATCAAGTTTTATGAAGGAGAGGAATATTGGTTAAAAAACAAGAAAGCCTTGACTGCATTGCGCAACTGATCCGGACACGTATGCAAGATTCGTTTTCTATTTCAATTAAATTTGCTATCCGTGTAGACATCCCGGGATTATATATGTAATCAACGGATAGGTTTGCTTAAAAAGCAAATGGGTGTTACAGACTAAATACACACACAAAACAAAGCCACTACAACACCTTCTAAAAACATAACAAACATCTCACACGTCTCGAACTCTCGCCCTACCCGCGCAACAACTTCTCGCTGCTGGGAAGAAAGGGCGTTGGGTCGGGTATGATACATGAAACATACGGTACCGGGGTCTAAGCGATGTCAGGCAGGGCAGCCGATCGAGACCACAGGTCTACCCCAAAGCCAAATCAAAAAGTCCTTCAAAAAGAAGGCATCGTGCTTACCCCATACAAAAATGGGAAAAAAGCACGTTAAAAGAAGAAGATATGGGAGAGTTATTTTGCCAGAGAGAGTCTGATCCCATTGCCAGAAATATCCGGATACGGATTAGGACCAAGTTCTTTTTTTTTATTTTCTTAAATAATGAGGAGATATATTTTTTTTTTCTAATTTAAAAAAAGCATCATTACAGCCACTTTCAGAACTGTAGTTTTGTTTCAAAATAAGCAGTGTCAGCAGCATTAAAGTAGGTATTAACTCTTTGGCCGTTTGGTAGTCTAATCCTTTTTTATCATTTTTAGCGCAGCGCTACCAGTTACTGGATAATAATTTGGATGCAGTGGAACATTGCGATAGAAGCTATTTAAATCCAGTTAACTCACAGGATGATTAAATATATATAATGAGAGAAGTCACTTGCAAAATACTCACTTCCTAAAGGACACCTTATGGAAATGAATAACGGCTAAGTTCACTCCTGCAAGAGAAAATTAGGTATTCCGCATTACAACAGATTTTCTTAGGTACCGCAGACCAACTTATGAAAAGAGAGTTCTGGTTCCACGTCTCTTTCCACTATGGCTGCCACCCATCACAGTCGATTACCCATCAGGTACATAATTCACTGCTTAGGCCAACAGAGGCACAACGAACCCTGATCTTTTTTTTTTTTTTTATCTATGGGACAAGGTTGAAACACTATTTATCTTCTCTATCAAGTTATCTACCTATCTGTCCTCATACCTCTCTGTTCTTCTTGCATTTTAATATATTTTTATCTGTTTACCTATTTATTAACTTGTTTTTTTTTTTTTTAATAAGTAGGATCTCTTCTTTCGGTATTTCCCATTACTTCCTCTTTCTTCTTCCTAATGAACACCACATTCTTTGGAAGCTTGAATTTCTAGTCAATGGCCTCTGTGGGCCTGCTCCATATGAATAGGTTTCATCCACTGAGTAATAATAATAATAATAATAATAATAATAATAATAATAATAATAATAAATAATAATAATAATAATAATAGCTGTTTCCACGGCATTTTATTTATACAAAGTCTTCTCTATTCTTCTTATCATCTTTTTTCAATCAGCATGTAGCTGGTATATCAGGTTTCCCAGAACATACAAAGAGTTATGTTTTCTTTGGTGTATTTCCTCTATAATAATAATAATAATAATAATAATAATAATAATAATAATAATAATAATAATAATAATAATAATAATAATAAAAAGTACTCATAGTAGCATGAGTCTTAAAATGTAGAAGCAAATCCACAGTTATGTATATGTACATATATTTAAAGATAAATCAATATAGATAGCTTTCGGGAACTTGTTCGGTTCCCCTTTTCATACAGTACATAACTGTGGATTTGCTTCTCAATAATAATAATAATAATAATAATAATAATAATAATAATAATAATAATAATAATAATAATAATAATAATAATAATAATATCCGTACATGCATAAATGAAGATGCAAAAACCATTTGCGTTTCGTCGGACACCAACATCACTCGATCTTGAGAACCTCATTACGAAATTGCTCAGAATCAGCAAGACTGCTAATGAGTCCAGTCGGAACACTGAAGCTAATAGATTTCCAGGACGAAGGTTTCCTCGTCCAATTTACCTTCTGTTAATCTCGAAGGGCAATTTCTCTGTCGTGTTTCATGTTTCTTTCTTGTTATCATGACAAGTATTTTAGAGAAGCATATTGATTCGTGCAGGTCGGTGGTCTTTACAACCTGTGAGAGAATACTTTTTGTGGTTACCATGATGTAGCATAGTGAAGGAGAGAATGAGAACCATTTTTTTTTAGAAGTGCTACCTACTGTAGGTAGGAATAAAGATTTTTATTTCTTGTCATAACGGTCTCCCTAACGCACATTACATTTTCATAAGGAACAGAAAAATTCTAAGAGCTGATGTTAGTTGCCAGTCATATGAATCGCGGTTTTACTGATCCATTAATCATTTGACTGATTACCTTTTATTTTCCTGCAAATTAAAACAAGTAAAAAATGCTCCGAAGTTTCTTCGGCGCAATCGAGTTTTCTGTACAGCTCATCAAAAGGTCACCGAAAATAGATCTCTCTTTTGGTAGTCTGGGTATAATGCTGTACTGTATGAACCGCGGCCGATGAAACTCTCAGCCGGCCGTGGTGGCTGTTTTGTTGCGTTGTCAGAAGCACGATTATGGCTGACTTTAACCTTTAATAAAATAAAAACTACTGAGGCTAGAGGGCTGCAATTTAGTGTGCCTGATGATTGGAGGATGGATGATCAACATACTAATTTGCAGCCCTCTAGCCTCATTAGTTTTTAAGATCTGAGGGGAGACAGAAAAAGTGCGGACGGACAGACAAAGCCGGCACAATAGTTTTCTTTTCAGAAAACTAAAAAAAAAAACGTCCACTATTCTCTTGTCCTCTCTCTTCAATTCGACCTTTAAAAACACCATCATAGCAAAGTTTACAAGGCTTTTTTAAAAAAAAGTTACATTGAAATAATTCACTTCACAGAGGCGGGAATAATTGTTCAGACCCATCTAACTACCGGCATCTGATTAGCTAATTGTTCAAAAGCGGCTGTGTATTGAAGGTTTGCCTTAGACTGAGGAGGAAGGTTATACAATTACAGAAGAACCGTGCAACGTATGCAGTTTTTCGTTATCAGTGTGACTAAAATCGGTTTCCAAAAGAATCTCAGGTCACAGTGATTTTTTTTAGAATATATAAAATTATCATCTTCGTTCTAAAAGTAACAAACATCATTAACTGTGTATTAAATATAAAATATATTAAAAACAAGTAAAAAATGCGCAGAGTTTCTTTGGCGCAATTGAGTTTTCTGTACAACTGCTACAGCGTATAATCAAGGCCGCCGAAAATAGATCTACCCTTCGGTGGTCTCGGTATAATGCTCTATGTTCCACGTCCCATGAAACTTTAACCACGGCTCAGTGGTGGCCTATCCTATATCGTTGCCAGAAGCACGATTATGGCTAACTTTAACCTTAAATAAAATAAGAACTACTGACTCTAGAGGGATACAATTCGGTATGTTTGATGACTGGAGGGTGGATGACCAACAGACCAATTTGCAGCCCTCTAGCCTCAGTAGTTTTTAAGATCTGAGGGTGTACAGAAAAAGTGCGGACGGACATACAAAGCCTGCACAATGATTTTCTTTTGCAGAAAACTAAAAAAGGAACTAAGACGTATGGTAACATCGAGTTTACACCGACTTCCTTTGATGAGGGTTGTAATGCCAGGGTACATTAATCAGTCAAGCAATATCGCGTTTACACCGAGTTGCCCTGATATTTATTGCGATGCCAGGCTACATTAACCACCCAATCAATACTGGTAATTCAATATAAGGGCGAGAAAGAAATATGAACAAGTCAGCCAAATACAACGAAATATTTTTCCTTCTCCTCACCCCTTTATTAATATATTAATTAAACTTTTTTCTCTTTATTAGTATAATGATTAAA
Source organism: Macrobrachium rosenbergii (assembly GCF_040412425.1). Lineage (NCBI taxonomy): Eukaryota > Metazoa > Arthropoda > Malacostraca > Decapoda > Palaemonidae > Macrobrachium > Macrobrachium rosenbergii. The sequence goes on along the minus strand of NC_089783.1, from coordinate 37,977,537 downwards.
CTTTTTTGCTAACATCTAAATTAAAATATGAAAAAAACATTAATCTTAGCTAAATCCATAATCTACTCACGATATGCAGTAACTAAGAAAGAATTTACCCTTAACATTTTGTAAAGTTTCATTGATTTGTTTTGCAATGTTGAAACTTTTTTGTTAACTAATTAATCCTTGAAAATGTAGTACATTAAGCAAATGTTATATGAAACGGTTGAAAAAATGCAAAGTAACCAGAGGGCACGAAAGCTTTCATGTTTTTCATTTCCCAAATAAAATATTCATTTTTTTCTTCATCTTTCTGGTAAACGAATACATGTAGGTGAGGTACATCAGGTAAAGTATTAATTATCAAAGTCAAAAGTCACGTCAAAATTCTTTATTCCATTGAAAGTGGTTATTACATACATTTCATGACTCATTCTATGGAAACATAAGTCCATTGTGTTTTTACAAAAAGTTTCTACGTAGTAAGGAATATTCATTATCAAAGTCCTTGTACCTAGTATACAGTTGGCATTTTGCAATACAATAATATAACTTGCTATTTGCAATTACATTGTGCCTAATGTGACACGGTGTTAAATGATTGCAAGGGTTGGTGTGGACCCATGGACACGCTAACCAGCTGTCAAAAGACAAAATTAACTAAATAAACTAAAGGGGAAATGTATGTCGTGATAAAGTCAGGCATATCGCGAATCGAATGGCGAAAAAAATGGAAAAACAGGATAAAAATACAGTTTCGTATATTACAACAAAATATTAACTTGGATAGGCGTGCAATGTAATATTGTACGTTGGAGCTGTTATTTTTCATCGAAGGAAAACACTTCCCTGTAAATGAAAACACGGCCGGAGAACAAAGAATTGTATATAATTTCGTTGCGGAGAGAGTCGAGGAATGGATTCTTCGAGCTGAAATATAACCAATATAACTGCAAAGAAAACCATAATAGAAGCCATTGCCCCGCTTACAGGAAACAAATTTATGTATTCCCCCACTTACCGAAAAAAAAATTTATTCATACAACATAAAGCAAACAGCATTCCTCATCATAACCTCACTATGCAATTTCTGAAACAAGGAGTTGAAGGCTTGACGTTATAACAAATGCAAAGAGCCGAGACCAAATTCTTGGGTTCGCTTTCAGTAATGATACTACTTGTCAAGATATTTCGAGGTGCGTAAATCTTGGTCTGGTTTTACCTTAGAATCGAAGTCAAGGGCAAAAAGAGACAGGACTTTGGTTAGAAACGAGGAAAAACAAGTAAAAAATGAGATGAAGTTTCTTCGGCGCAGTCGAGTTTTCTGTACATCGTATAATCAACGACACCTTAAATAGATCTATCTTTCGGTGGTCTCGGTATAATGCTGTATGAGTCGCGGTCCGTGAAACTTTAACCACGGCCCGGTGCCGGCCTAGCCTATATCGTTGCCAGATGCACGATTATGGCTAATTTTAACCTTAAATAAAATAAAAACCACCGGGGTTAGAGGGCTGCAATTTGGTATTTGATGATTGAAGGGAGGGTGATCAACATGCCAATTTGCAGCCCTCTAGCCTCAGTAGTTTTTAAGATCTGAGGGCGTCCAGAAAAAAAGTGCTGACTGACAGACAAAGCCGGCACAATAGTTTTCTTTTCAGAAAACTAAAAAATATCAGAATCAACGGAATAGCTGATGTCTTGATTTTATCAGTCTTGTGTGTTCTACATGAAAGTTGTTTAGAAAAAATATCCGGTAATAATGAGTTCACGATACCTTGGGAGCAACTTAATCCAAAGGGTAATTTTAATTGACAAGTGCATCTTCCTGAGGAAGTGGTCACAGTCCACTGTCTATTGATTTATCGACACCAAGGCCCATGTCCGAATCCTGTCTAAGGCAGATGTGCTGGCCATTTATAATTCTCGTCGTGCTAAAATTCCCCACTGGTGGAAGGTATAGTGAATTCGATATTAGAAGCTATTTGCGGCTTAATACACACATAGACACCCATGCATATATATATATATATATATATATATATATATATATATATATATATATATATATATATATATATATATATATATATATATATATATATATATATATATATATATATATATATATATATATATATATATATATATATATATATATATATATATATATATATATATATATATATATATATATATATATATATATATATATATATATATATATATATATATATATATATATATATATCTGTGTGTGTGTGTGTTTGTATATGTATATATGCATATCATGATAATTTTTAATCCATACCAAACATTCATGTAACTCCTCTTTGCAATATACGTTAGGATATGGAAATATTAATTTTTCTCTTATATTTTTATCCTTGATTCACTACTAACAAAATTCATCGATACACTGTACATGGGGATGAACATGATCCTTCTAACCTGTTTGATGTCAAAAGACTTTTTATTTTTATTATTTTTTTTTTTAATCATACAGCCACTGTGTAGTGAGTATTTGATGCGAAATCTCCCCGAAGTAATATTTTCGGCGTTGACACAGAAATATGAAAATAAAAAAAAAAAATATGTTTCGTTCCGTCTAGACTCAGCTTCAGTGATTTTCTAAGCGTGAAAACATGTTGAAAGTAAACTTTATCCGGCAATTAAAACAGTAAACAAATTTAAAAGCAATTTTTTTCACATGGGTTGTGATGCTATTTTGTGTAAATGTTTTCTCATAAAAATTTTTACTAATTATATAAAACATTTAAATTGTATCAACCCCTCAATATTTGGATATTTATTTGCTTGATAATGAAGTGAATTTATTTTCACAACGTCTCATTTGTCATTCAGTGTTTTTTTTTTAATAAATCATAAAGAATTTAAGTATTTATCGCAAAAACCCACATTTTAAAGTTATATACGCACTGTTCAAAACGAGAACAGAATTCAATTAAAAAATTTAATAAAAAAAATGATGGCGTTGAAAGATAGAAATTAAAAAGAAGTAAAAGAAAAAAAGGTGTTGTTGAAAGATAAAAAAAAACACACACACACACCCGAACACTTCTGTGAGACCCCTTGTGTTTACAACCTCCAGTTAAAGAGTGGTGCAATAAATGTTCTGGAAAACTCTCCAGATATACGTATCCCTGGAACTTTGGTAAATCTAAAAGGGTTTCTGAACCTTTGTCGTTTCTTTTTTCCACGAAAGCTTTTGAGGAATTTTCTACCTGCAAGGCTTGGGGGATGTGGATGTAATTACTTGGGTCTGTTAGGAAACATTCTCCGTTTCTCTTGCTTTCTCACCTTTTCCCCTACCTCTCTCTCTCTCTCTCTCTCTCTCTCTCTCTCTCTCTCTCTCTCTCTTCTCTCATTATACTGACATACACACAAAAATAAGTACACACATATATATACGAGTATATATACATACATACATACATACATACATACATACATACACATATCTATCTATTTATCTATCTATATATACACAGTATACTCTATATTTATATATATATATATATATATATATATATATATATATATATATATATATATATATATATATATATATTGTGATGGTTTTTAGCTGATCAATGAGATATACTAGGGATATTACGCAACTTACCTTAAGTAACGCAAGAAATCTGGACTCTGGCCTTGAGGGCAGCTAAAAACATATACAACAAAATATGGCTGAAGGCCTGCTTCAAGAGGGGTGATTGGGTAAACTCTGGGGTTTAACTTAATTCATTATATTTGCAAATGAAAACAGATATCACAAGAACGGCAAGCATCGGGCATTTGCTTGCTATGTGGTTTATGGTCTCGTCTTTTACATTGCACTTCCTGCATATGGGTGAGATGTTATTTCCATCCATTGTCCTTTGAACATATCTAGTTCTTAGGGCCTGATCTTGTGCCGCTGTTAGCATTCCTTTTGTTTCCTTCTTGAGTTCTCCCCTCTGTTGCCATTGCCATGTTTCAATGCTGGCCAGTTCTTTAGCCTGTCTCATGTACTGTCTGTGCATTAGTTTGTTGTGCCATTCCTCTGTTTTGTTTTTCATTCTTCTATCTCTATATATTTCTGGGTCTTTGTCTACTGTTATCAGTCCTTCTTCCCATGCACTCCTTAGCCACTCGTCTTCACTGGTTTTCGGATACTGCCCCAGTGCTCTGCTCTCGATGCTGACGCAGGCCTCTATGCCTAGTAGCCCACCGCCCTCTTCCTTTTGTGTTATGTATAGTGTGTCTGTATTTGCTCTTGGATGTAGTGCTTTGTGTATTGTCACGTGTTTCCTAGTTTTTGGTCTATGCTGCGGAGTTCAGCCTTCGTCCACGCCACTACTCCTGCGCTGTACCTGATTACTGTATTTATGGCTTTCGTCATATTTCTGGCGTTGAGTTTTGACTTGGGTATCGTCTTAAGTCTCTGCATTTATTCTTTCCTGATCGTGTCCTTCATCTCTTGGTGTTTTATATCCTCTCCTTCTATTATTCCCAGGTATTTGTATCTTGTCTCATCTTTGTGTTTGATGCTATTCCCGTCTGGTAGCTTTATCCCTTCAGTCCTTGTTACTTTGCCTTTTCGTGTGTTAACCAAGGGGCATTTATTATTATTATTATTATTATTATTATTATTATTATTATTATTATTATTATTATTATTATTATTATTATTGATGGCGTTAGGAAACTGATGCATATTTTCATTCCTCTAAAATTACTGAACCCGTTTTGTTCCTCAGATATTCTGTCTACTGAGTAATCCTCACAAACATCGTTATGTATTGATCTAAAATCGTCACACTATATCATTAGTAAACTCACAAAATTATGAATCATTTGTAATGCATAAAGACTTAATTATGTAGTATTTAGCTCTTTGAGTGATCATCTGGATCAAGTTAATTGCATTTAGATAATGAATAATGAGGCAGTTGTTAGATGTCACATTATTAGGAAATATCCGTCAGTAAAATTCGTCAATGAGAACATTGTATACATAAGGATGCTACACTTGAAATTCCTTTATCCTTTATAATTAGGTGGCGATCTAAACTGAAAATTAGTATTTTTATGTTCAAAATTATTTTTTTTTTCTATCTCAGTTATCCTATTCGACTGGGTGGTGTTTATAGTGTGGGGTTCCGGATTGCATGCTGCCTCCTTAGGAGTCCATCACTTTTCTAACTCTGTGCGCTGTTTCTAATAGCACGCCCTTCTGCATGAGTCCTGGAGCTACTTCGGCATCTAGTTTTTCCAGGTTCCTTTTTCAGGGATCTTGTGGTCGTGCCTGGTGTTCCTATGATTGTGGGTACAATGTCCACTGGCATATCCCATATCCTTCTTATTTTGAGTTGCAGGTCTTGATACTTATCAATTTTTTGTTTCTTTCTCATCTACTTTCTCGTTTTATTATTATTATTATTATTATTATTATTATTATTATTATTATTATTATTATTATTATTATTATTATTATTATTATTATTATTATTCAGCAGACGAACCATATACATATGGAACAACCCTACAGGGGCCATTGACTCAAAATTCAAGCTTCCACAGAATACGTGTTCATTTGAAAGTTTCAGAAGATAATATGAAATATAGACAAAATAATAATACTGAAGATTTAGATAATATATACATTTATATATAAGTTATATATATATATATATATATATATATATATATATATATATATATATATACATATATGTATGTGTATATATACGCATACATACATATATATATGTATATATACACATACATACATTCATATATATATATAATATATATATATATATATATATATATATATATATATATATATATATATATATATATATATATATATATATATATATGTGTGTGTGTGTGTGTGTGTGTGTGTGTGTGTGTGTGTGTATGTATGTATGTATAATATGAAAATTGGTGCGCCCACCTGGATCCGCTAATGGGTTGCAGAAATCCTCAAAATGACACCGAAATCTTTTCTTATCATGAAGACTAATCATATTTTAAGTGTAGAAACAGGAAGATTCTTGTCTTCCATTCCTGAAGAAATGCCATTTCCGATGGGTTATACTTTTCATTTTAATATTTCGTGACTAAAAGTTGTTCTGATTAAAAGTTGTTTGTTTTATCTTGAAAAGACCTTATCGTTTGATTATTTATGAGGGAAATTAAAAAAAAAATCCTCAACATAAATTTTCCCCTCACCACCCATAGCCAGTTTCTAAGCCAACATTCTTCTGGTAGATTGTCAAGTTTATCGTATTTTTTACACAAACGGAAATACATAAAAAAATCCGTGAAGACAAATATTCACCCTCAGTTATTTGAATTGTAGTTCTGGCATTCATTCTTGTTGGTGCCTTTGTTTCCTCTTAGAAGGATGTTCTGGTTGCTGTTTAATTATCTTGTAATAACTTTTCTTCTGCTCATATTGTGTAGGGTTTGGCAGAATAGTGGGAGTTCACCTATCGTTAAAAGGTTATTAGTATCATTATATTTATTATATCATTCTCTATATTTTCCACAGTATTCAGTATGCGCCTAAGAAGGATTACTTAGGGCCTTAGTCTAGTTTTGTTTGTCAGCAAAGGCAACCCTCGAGAGGCTTAACAATTAGCTGGTTTTTAATGATGACATCAGTGTTTAGTCAGTAACAATTAAGCTCTTCTCTAAGGTTAGCTATAAGCCTGGGAGATTTTGTCTTAATTTCAAAGCAAATAGCCTTTCTTTACGCCTTCTTTCGTGCTTAATGACTACAAATGCTGCACAATGAACTTTTTGTTTTGTTTCCCAGAATTAATTAAGTGTTGGGCGTTGACTTTTCCTTGGGATTCTTTTCTCTAATATTAATAATAGATTTTTAAAATGGGATGATGAAAAACCTCACAGAAACGAAGGTCGTCTGAAGAGCATTCAGTCTTTGAAGACTGCAAAATCCCATTGGCCTGGCAACTTCTTTCTTTTTTCAAGGACTTTGTAGATGAGTTTGATCTAATACTTTCTCGTTTATTACGTTACATTCTAACCACTAAAATTAATAATTCGTCCTAGAAGGCGTCAATCTCCATACAGTTAGCCTACATTTGATACAGTTGTCACATGAAGCAAGAAAGAGGTAGATATGTGGGATTTCTGACATGCCTAACATGCAGTAGGGACGCGTTAACTCCTGTCACCTGCTCCACGTGAAACATCTTAAAACAATTGAAATCTGACAGTCTCTTCTCTGATCATAAGTATAGTTCGCGTAAGACAAGATAAAGTGGTGATCTCTACCTTGCTCACTTCTGGCCATCCTCTCTCTGGAACGTTGAAGACTTTTTAGTTATTACTATGATACTGTAAATGGTTTTTTAAATTTGACCATCCCGGTCTTGCACCATTAAAAATATCTTATCGAAACCAATAAAAAGGTTACTAATAAACCGTTCTTTTGACTTTGCGTTTGCATTTCTGCTAATGCATAAGGTTCGGTTAAGTTAAACTTCAGTTAGGACAGTATATTGTAAACTATTGTCAAAGGACTTCATAATGATGACGACAGACAGATCTACATTTCAACAAGGCCAAGAGAAAGAGGTCTGCTCACTTCCCCCCAAATCCCCCATATAGGCGGAGCTTTGTCTACCTCCTTATTGCGCCAGCAGGTGAGTTGCCGTAATGAACAGGTACCTCTAAGATACGTCATCGCCTACGTAGTTACCCCAGGTGGGAGGCGACTCCACCCAGTTGGGCAGACCTTGCTTCTCTTGGCCTTGCATTTCAAAGTATCTTTTACTTCCTGTCGCCATTCGCAAGCTTGGTATCAATTCAACTTTAGTTAGGACATTATGCTGTAAATTACTGTTATGACAGACAGATTTACTTTTTTTGTTGGGGCGGGGTGGTCTTTTATTTCTTCTCGTCATTCACAAGCTTGTAATCAGTTACAAAAAAAATTTCAAACCATTATTGTACTTACTGCCTTATGCATCGTTATCCGTGTAGCCCTAAAACAAATGTTTAGGTATTTTTCAGTTACGCGAAATTAATAATAAAAAAATAGACTGTCATTCTAGCTAACCTTTTTCCTCTCACTTTATTCTGTCAGAGAAATAAAAAAATTGCTTCGCATGGACGCCGTAAATTTACTTAGTAATTGGTACCTACGTTGAATGAACTGCCTTTCATACGTGCATCAAATATTTTTTACAAAATTTTCATCGCTGGATGACAGCCCAGATGAAGAATATGCTCTTTGACAGCAATTTCTGCAATGTTTAATTTTTAAACGAGAAACGAGGAAGCATATTGCAATAACGTGAGTCCCCTCGTATATTATTGTTCGGAGCAATATTTCAAATAGCGTTAGAATACATACATAAGTGGCAGGAGAGAGAGAGAGAGAGAGAGAGAGAGAGAGAGAGAGAGAGAGAGAGAGAGAGAAAAGGTTAGTGTTACTGACAGAGTATTATTGAACTTTAACGTTGTCTATAGAATATTTTAGAATATTTGGCAGTCTTTGTGGAACAATATATCTTTTAGCTGTAAGTGCTTTGAAAGATGTGACCCAGTTCTGGTCTGAAGAGGCAAGTAGAGTGCCGTGCTCTCTTTGCAGCCAAATGACATATTGTTACACAAAAACCTACAGGGATAATGGTTTTTATTATTTGGAAAAATGTCATTTTCCATAAAAAAGGATGGCTTAAGACTATGATGAATATCTTACTGTAGTGTTCCTTTAAAATAGTTTAACATTCAGCAGTCCGTTTGGCAATATACCCCCAATGTGACGTCAGAAAAATCCTGTTAATGAGTAAATTAATTGATTAGTTATATTTCCCCAAGCCCTTCTTTCAGCCCCAAACCCGACTGCGCGGCACCCGATAACTCATTTGCTTGAAGTCTCAGAACTTTATCTTTGCCTAGATGATCCAGTTGACAGAAAAATTTCCATTAAGATGTCAGCATGAACCAACGATTTCGCTTCATCCTCACTGTGTATATTTCGTCATTTCTCATCCGCTCACATGTCCAGTTTCAACAGTTTTTTTACGTATATATTTCAGCAATATCACCCATAAAGAAGTATGGATATTGCAGAAGCAAGAGCCCGTGTCAACACATGGCTGGCTACGTCCAACAACAAAGAATCGGTAAGAATATTTGGCTAAATGTTCTGGCCATTCAATCCGAATTTTTTTCTCGTGACATTTTTCTTTCACGCCTCAGCTTTCGTAGAGTTATTAATGTTTTTAAATCCTACCTTTTTTTCAGGAGTTATATTTTCCTTCATTTAATTCATCAGTATAGTATGATCCCAATCAGGACTAGTTTGATTAGTCCGAACTGATAAACAAAGCGAAGAAGGACAATACTAAGTATTTTCGAAAATGATTTCCATTCACTTTCAGCCCATTCCATATCTTGAGTGTTAACGAAGTGCTATTATTTCCTTCACAAAATAATAATTAATAATTTAAAAATGACAAATTGATAAATTAATAATAATTGATAATAATAATTGATAATTGTTTGCAACAACCGTGTCCATATTTATGAGGAATTAGTCGTGCTCAAATGAAGGCATATTTTCTTTTATAAATGCATTGTCTTTCACGTGAATCTTACCAAATGTTTTGTTTTCAAGGGCATTTCAGCTCTCAAAATACCACGTTTAAGTTTATGGGTCCTGTATGACAGTAGAAGAGAGAGAGAGAGAGAGAGAGAGAGAGAGAGAGAGAGAGAGAGAGAGAGAGAGAGAGAGAGATAAGCCAGGGAAAATGGTAAGATGCAGACGGCAAATTTTTTATTTTTGTTGCCTTCCATTGACGTAAGAAGACGGATTATATTATATGCCGGTTTCTCCTCTCTCGTTTTTGCTTTTCATTTTAGTCACATATAACGCAGCCTTATCTCTAAAAAAGAGAAAAATCCTCAGATTCCGCATTCCTCAAATTCCGCAATCCTCAAATTCTGCAGTCCTCACCAAATGTTGCTCGTTTTTGACATGACGACGCTCGGAGATATATTTCCATGTTCACAGAAATACAGCACAAACCGTGGTTTCGTTTGTGGTAAATGCACGCAGCAGGTTGAAAGGTCATAAAGGTCCCCTCGTTAAAAATAGGACTTCATTATTTTATTCTGCCTTTGTATCTGGTACAAAATTCTACTTGATTTTAACTCAGGGCCGTCCAGGTTGTTTAGTCTGAGGGCAACTCTTGAAAAAACAAAAAGTCATGAGGGCCACCTACCTGTATGCATGTATATGTGTGTGTATGTTATATATATATATATATATATATATATATATATATATATATATATATATATATATATATATATATATATATATATATATATATATATATATATATTGTAATGAATTTATATAAATTAAGTACGTTTATTATTAGTTATGTCCAGTTTTGTTAATTTTGTTTTGTTTGTCATTTGGCTCTTGAAGGCTGGACTTGGGTTTTTCCACCTCCCCCCAATGGTTGTTTCGCGTTAATAGATACATCACCCACGTGAGAATGTTTCTATTTTCATGCTTGTTGGTGATGGTCTGCCCGTTTGCCACAAGCTGCCAACTCCACCCACAAGTAATGTGGAGTCTTTGGATGTTGCCTCCAATTTCAGTGTACAACTGTCCCGATTTAGAGGATGTTGTAGCACCTTTTGCTTCTGAAGGCAGATACTGCAGATTTACGTCTGTGACTCTCTTGGCGCCCACCTCTGCTTGGTTTGGAGACGCCTACTGGTGATGCAAACTACTTTGCCACCCTATGAGCCGTGTACTGTGTCGGCAACTACATTTTTTGACTCTGGCCGTAGGTGGCAACCCCACCCTTATGCCAAGCGTTACTCTTGTGCTCTGCCGAGTGTCCTGTGTGGTGTTGCTGCAC
>NC_089783.1:37941624-37961624 GCF_040412425.1 Macrobrachium rosenbergii | reverse complement strand
GCTTATGAATTGCGAATAAAAATCTCTAGTCTCTGGCTCGACAGAAAATAATTTGAATGAAGTTTAATCAGCAGTTGATGCAAATTTCCATGAATGAAACCCTTGAAAGAGATATAGCTTAAGCCTGCTTCAATGAGGAGGTTAAAAAACGTACCGATTAACTTTATCGATTATATTATTGCGCAAAGAAAAAAAAAGAGATTTTTCTTTTAACAACTCCAACGATAATGCAGGAAACGGATTTGGCCATTAACACTAGTATCGTTATTTTAATTGGTTCAATTACTGTGTTCCTGGTGAGTTGCAGGAAGACTTAATTGCTTTCCAAAACAAAGTAAAAGTGTTATTTTTACTGTCATGATTACTCCGGCTGTTGGGTGTTATCGTTTTGATTATTATTGCTCCTGCTAATTTGCGAAAATTGCGGCGTTGCTGGCGAATGGAGTTTAGTCTGTAGGGTCGTTGCTTTTTATCAAATTTCAGTATGTTTCAGTGCTTCCATATATTCTTAACTAGTTTTATTAGTCAGCATATATATATATATATATATATATATATATATATATATATATATATATATATATATATATATATATATATATATATATATATATATATATATATATATATATATATATATATATATATATATATATATATATATATATATATATATATATATATATATATATATAATCTATATAATATATATATTATATATATATATATATATATATACGTGTATGCAGGAAAGATTTTTTGTATGGGAAAGATTTTGTCTTCAGTTAACAATATAGATAATCATATCGTTGTGCAAAATTAAGGAATTCTCTGCAGTTGCAGCCGTTGGTGGTAACTGGTAAATGTACAGTTATAAAAAATACTAAACTCATTTAAACGAACTCTCTTAAGAAAAACACTATTACATTAAGTTGTGCTGAGTTTTGGTCATCGTCATGAAATTGAACAGGACTTATGTTTATGATATTTTTAGTTTTCTGTAAAAGAAAAATATTGTGCCGGCTTTGTCTGTCCATCCACACTTTTTTCTTTCCGCACTTTTTCTGCCCGCCCTAAGACCTTAAAAACTACTGAGGCTAGAGGGAGGCAAATTGGTATGTTGATCATCCACCCTCCAATCATCAAACATACCAAATTGAACCCTCTAGTCTCATTAGTTTTTATTTTATTTAAGGTTAAAGTTAGCCATAATCGTGCGTCTGGCAACAATATAAGATAGGCCACCACCGGGCCGTGGTTAAAGTTTCATGGGACGCGGTTCATATAGCATTATACCGAGACCACCGAAAGATAGATGTGATTTTTCTGGATTGCGCCGAAGAAACCTCGGTGCATTTATTACTGTTTCTTGGTGGAATCGAAAATCATAAAACAAGACCATTCTACTGTTAGAGACGATACAGGTTTTTAATAAGTTTATTAAAAGATAAACCAACAGTCTAAAACATCCATTTATAGGAGAGAGAGAGAGAGAGAGAGAGAGAGAGAGAGAGAGAGAGAGAGAGAGAGAGAGAGAGAGAGAGAGAAGCAAAATAAAATTAGACAAGAAAACTACACACAAAAGAGGGGAAACGTGGCCATGTCGCAATGTCCCAAAGAGCCTTGAAGAGAGAGAGAGAGAGAGAGAGAGAGAGAGAGAGAGAGAGAGAGAGAGAGAGAGGAAAGTAGCATTGAATTAGAAACGAAAACTGCACACTCGAAAGAGAGGAAACGTGGCCATGCAGCAATGTCCCAAAGAGCCTTATAGGAGAGAGAGAGAGAGAGAGAGAGAGAGAGAGAGAGAGAGAGAGAGAGAGAGAGAGAGAGAAGGAAAACAAAATAAAATCAGAAACGAAAACTACACGTACAAACGAGAGGAAACGTGGCCATGTCGCAATGTCCCAAAGAACCTTACAGGAGAGAGAGAGAGAGAGAGAGAGAGAGAGAGAGAGAGAGAGAAAGCAAAATTGATTTAGAAACGAAAACTACAAGCACAAAGGAGAGGAAACGTGGCCATGTCGCACTGGCCCAGAGAGCCTCCTATATATCTGTCTCGGGGAAGAAAATTGAAGACAGCGACCAAAAATGTCCGCTCGATTAAGTTCTCCAATTCGCTGTGGACATGAGCTAGTGTGACACTCTCTATTCTCAACGGCCATAAACTCTCGACACTCTGAGATGGCATCTCTCTCTCTCTCTCTCTCTCTCTCTCTCTCTCTCTCTCTCTCTCTCTCTCTCTCATTCATTTTTCCTCCTTCACCACTGATGCTGCTATTGCTCAATAGTCTTTTCTTTTTTTCTCTCTCTCTGCCTCTGCTTCTCGTTCGTTTGTTTTTCTCAGGAGACTTTTATTTTCCCTCTCTCCTTTCCCTGTCTTTTGTCGATATCGGTGTTTTTCTCTTTTAGTTTTAGGTTCCTCTTCTTTGCTTGAGATTTTGTGTTTTATTATATTTTATTGTGTTTTATTGCTAAGATTTTGCCTCCACAACGCTTTGGTAAATCTAGTCTTGCCGATACGAACTAACATAGTTTTCATATAAAGTTTTTCATTCATTTACTTTTTGCTGTTTGTTTTTTTGTTTGTTTTTACAGGTATGAATTACTCATCTTCTATAGTTTACTTTCAGCAGAGAGAGAGAGAGAGAGAGAGAGAGAGAGAGAGAGGGGGGGGGGGCGGTAAACTGATGTTCATAAATATGATATATGAGCAATTTATTTGAGCGTAACATCATTTTGAAATATTATGGGCCCTGCAAAATGGTTAGTTGTCATGATGTTAGGAAGCTTTTTTTTTTTTTTGCCAATCGAACCATTATATACGCTCTAGAACACCACACAGGAGGCAGAGTATTGCTTATAATCTGTTGGAGTAAAACAAAGCCTGAGAACACTTGGTATGAAAATGAACAGGTCACTTGAAGGGTTTGTCTATATTCCTGTTATCCAGTGGAGAAAAAATAAAGCAAATCAACATTTAGCTCTGTCCACGAAAAGTTACTAAGTTAGCTGCTAAGTTCATTCTCTGTATTTCTAAACCGCCAGCGCTGAAGATAAACAATAGAAAATATGGCTGATTCCAGCCAGTTGCCAAATCATTCTGCTGATGCATCAAAGAAATTCCATTTTGAACCCAATACAAAACTTCCATAGAGAAGAACTAAAACTAGTTATTTTAACACAATACAGAGTATTGCTATACAATTTACCTTTCTCCATAAAGAAAATTTGAATTACAGTTAGTATTCCAAAGAAGCTGCTTAAGGCCCAGATAATATTTCTTATGCGGGGTTTAAACATTCGGCAGATAAATACAACACTTTGTACAAAACCAAAAATATCAAAAAGGTGTCTTTCCCATGTCTGGGAAACATTACTTGTGTTGTGCTTTATTATCCCTGGAAATGATAAAAAGTCGGCGAGCTTCAACCTTTTGCCTTTCTAAGATAATGGAAAACATGGAAAATATTCCACTCTCGGGCTTTCTGGGTAAGATAACTATCTCCACATCAGTGTAGTTTCAAGGATATTTGATATGCGCTCTATCACAGATATGTTAGTTCGTATGGATTCATCTTTATTTAAAAGCCGTTTGCATCTGAAAACCATTATGCTACCTCAGTGAAGAGAGGGCATATGATGCTACGTGAAGTCATGGCGTTTTACACAGTCGAGAGTGGGAATACCCTTTTTTGTTAACTCAGTTCTAAAATTTCGAAGATTTCGTGAATGAGTAAGATTACATTATCAGTTATTTTATTTAAAAAAAGGTCGTTCCACAGAGTACCCTCTCTGTACTGGCTGCTAATGGCTTTGACGAAATATTCAAACAGGTTGTGTTAAACACAATATTTGTAAACGACCCTTCTATATCATTTGCAGTCTTGAGAACAGTAGCGAGAAACCAACAACTTAAACTTATTACATGGGAATAAATGTGTGGTTCTAGATCCACATGAGCTAAAGGAGCATAATTTCAGTTTTGTTGAATAAGGAGGATCTAATTATATAAAGATAAATATATGAATGTGTGACATTTACTGGCCAAGCTTCCTTACCTAGACGACTAGAGAATCAGCTTCATCCCCAGATGACCTGATGTTGAAGGTAATTATCCTCCTTCCATAGCATTCACATACGTTGGATGTATAACGCGTGGCATTATTAAATCTGTAGAGGAAGGCAGTTTTCAAAATATAACGTTAATGTCAATTTTACAAATATAACAGTATTATGAAAGTTAATGATATCAATAATCATAACTTTTACAAATTTCGAGATGGTTCTTTAAAAAACAACCTAGGTGATAGCAGAACAAATACAAAAAAAAATTACCTTAATATTAGTTTATTAGTTATTTACATATTTACAGTGAGTCAGGTTCGTGCAATAAATAACATAAAGATAAAATCAAATTAATCAAAACTTTTAAATACTGAAGTTAAAGTCAAAAATAGACTAATTAAAGCAGCAAGATGATAATTATAAATGACAGTGGGAGCATTATTAAATTTCTGTTTTATTTTCAGCGCCTCATCCCTATGGCAGTATTACTGACAGAGCCGACACGGCAACCATTTCATGACTGATCCTCAGGTACGAATACCTGATGCTGCTACCCCAACGACTCGCTGCTGCCCTGGACCACCAATCGTTTCACCCTCCAGAACCTGACTGACGAAGTTTGACGCCATCCAACAGACGTCAACTCGATTAAAAACAAACGAGGCAACAATTAGGGAACAATCGACAAACGATTGTTCCTAACAGTCACTAATTCAAGATGATAATTATAAGGATTATTTTCTGTTTTATTTTCAGCGCAGATTACTCATTTCAGGCATATATGTCCGACGTCATTGTGACAGTTTAGATAGGTTAGCTGTCATACTTCAAAGACCAAGTTTTCATGAATGAATATTGATACCTATCCTAAGCAAAAATGCACAGCCAAGGGATACTCTGCTCATTAAATAAGTGACTGCTAGAAAGCGTAGAGACAAAAGAAATGAATGAGCAACGATAATTGTATGGAAATCTAAACGCACAATATTAATATTATGAAAAATAGTACCTTTCTTGATTTCTTCTCCAAGAAATGATAAAGATATTGATTTTGTTGTTTTTATTAGAATTTTAATAATAATAATAATAATAATAATAATAATAATAATAATAATAATAATAATAATAATAATAAATTGTAAAAGGGAGCTTGATAATATTTTCTAAAATAAGAAGTACATTTTATTTATTTATTTATTTTTTTTGCGGCGGCGCTTACATCTAAAACACTGGTTCTCAACCTTTTTTTTAGACATGCCCCACCTAATAATGTTTTTTGGCATCCTGATGCTCCCTATGGTGATATATAATTCTTATTATTCAAAAAGTGAGCTCCTATTCACGTTGAGGAAGTCTAAAAGGCCATAAACTTGGTTTAAACATTCTCGAATTGCCCCCCCCTCAAAAATCAAATTAACCCCAAGTTGAGAACCCCTAATCTAAACAAATTTCAACTACGAGTCACAGAGTAACCTTTCGTTAGCTAATTAAAACTCCGATGAAAACGTCAAAAGAGCAGAACATCTCGCTCTTCAGCGCCGACGATAAAAATTGACAAAAGTGAGTCTAGTCTCCTTCTGAGTTATGCTTTCATTAGCGAGAAGAAAAAGCCATTCTAACTTCGCGCGCAGTAGTTGATTATTGTCCTGGGCTATTTTCGCCGCGGTAAGTGGTCTCCCCGTAATTAAAAGTTCCAGAAAATGTCATTAACATGGGAATTGGACACAAACTAATTTCCAAAAGCAGCGGTGGGCACGAAGGTTTTCCATGAAAAAAGGGAAAAAAATTCATCATGCTTGATTTTCAGCGACAAAGCTTTTGCAATGGCCATAACCCTTTGACATAATTATATCACACAGCTGTCTCTCTCTCTCTCTCTCTCTCTCTCTCTCTCTCTCTCTCTCTCTTTGTATATATTTATATATATATATATATATATATATATATATATATATATATATATATATATATATATATATATATATATATATATATATATATATATATATATATATAGTGATAATCTACAAGGTCAACGACCATCAAAAAGGAATTTGTTAGAGACTGCGTTCATTGAAGCTATAATCACCAGAAATGTTAGTCTCCACCCTGGATTATCCCTTGATCCTTTGTCCCTGTCTTTTTTGTTTAAGGAACATGCTGCCCAGATTAACAAACTTTAACCCTGCCCCCCACCCTTTTGTTTTGTATATAAGGCTGTCAACTTCTTTTGTATATAGTGTGAACTTGAAAATGTGGAATAAACTACGAAAGTACTAGTTCAAAGACCCGGTTTTCATTCACCTTCTGACGTGGATTTTATAATATTATCAAGCACGGTCACTTCGTGCTGCAATGGAGATACTATATATATATATATATATATATATATATATATATATATATATATATATATATATATATATATATATATATATATATATATATATATATATATATATATATATATATATATATATATATATACATATATATATATATAGAATGCAAATTCCCATATAATTACTAATCTGAGTATATAATATGATATATATTTATATATAAATGACAACTCCCTTAAATGCAAATTCCCCATACACTACTAATCAGAGTACCTAAGCTGACCCTTTGTGAGAACCACTCCCTTAAATTACCCTAGCTCTTGCTGGGCCTCCCTTACCCTGGAAATTCATCTCTATTTAGGAAATTCATCTCTAAGGTTTCTTGGAATAGAGGCCGTGGCAGCTTAATATTTATGATAATATATGTATATATATACATACATACATATATATATATGTATATATATATATATATATATATATATATATATATATATATATATATATATATGTATATATTATAAATTTTAAGCTGCCACAGCCTTTGTCCCAAGAATCCATAGAGATGGATTTCCTAAATAGGACAGCGAGACCAGGGGTAAGGGTAGGCCCACAGACCAAACTACAGCGTGGTGGTTCAAGGGAGTGGTTCTCACGAAGGGTAAGCTCAGGTACTCTGATTAGTAATTCTATGGGGAATTTGCATTCTAGTAGTGGTTATATTCCCTTGTCATAAGAACTTTTTCCCTCCTATTGCTGATTCTCAAATGTCTTTCAGGAATGTCAGGCACTCCCTACTTTGAAGAGGCCACTTCACTCCGCCTGAGGGCCTATGGACAGGAAAACATCCAAGGAGAAAGCAGTCGCCAGTCATTTACAGCTCAGTCATGAAGCGGACAAGATGCCTGTCCTGTCAAGTCCCAAATTGCTGACCATACCTACTTTGGCACTCTGCCTCCACTGGTATATGGGTTACAAGCAACCCGGACGACAAGCCGTCCCTTCATTTTGTTAACTGAAGCTATTTTGCAAAGTGCAGTTGCACTCTGGATTGCCCAGTAAGTCTGAAATTAGCATTTGAGTACCAGTTTACTTTTCTTGTCATTAAATCTCTCATTTTCTTTTCACATATTTCATCTCCCAAAGTAATTTCCTTGTAGATATCCCATTACTACTATTCTGTGTGTTCCTCGTATGAATTAGGTCTATTGATGAAATTATCCTTTGAATTCAGTGACATAGAGTTAATCATCCTTCCATTGTGCTAGATTATTGCAAATGAGAGAATCCTTTATGCATGACACCTGAACTGGGTACGTACTGTCTCGGCCCCCCCTCCATCATTCTGCAACCACCACCTGTGAGATCTTGCCCTACGAGGCATTTATTCCGTTGCTACCTTGCAAGCTATCAGCTCCTGTCATCCATTTCAAGTTTGTAAATCTAGAGTCGTGGCTCCTCATTTACGATTCATGTTCATTTTGAATATTTTTTTCTTCAAAGCCATGTACTTGTCCTGTAATGGCATTTATTTAGTTTCCAATTGTCCTACTAGTTTGCACACCAGTCAACATTTATTTCATTATGTAACTGATTTCTGTAAATTCCTTACTAGCCCACAGACATCTTATGTTGTGTTTTCTGGATTGTTGCTGATTGTTATCAGTGAATTTGCTGGGCTGGATTGCATCCCAGCCCTCATTTATCCCCTTGCTTCCTGTGTAAATAAAGTAAATTAAGGTAACCTATAATCACGACCTTCTTTTGCTTTAAATGTAATGTACTGGGTAAGCAATTTGTGTGTGTTAGATTTCATTATGTATTTGGCAATTGGTAATTGCCCCTATGACCAAGATTCAATTTAACCATTTATTTTAATTGCAAGACCCATCCAAATATGTAACAATATATATATATATATATATATATATATATATATATATATATATATATATATATATATATATATATATATATATTTATATATATATATATATATATATATATATATATATATATATATACATATATATATATATATATATATATATATATATATATATATATATATATATATATATATATATATATATATATATATATATATATATATATATATATATATATATATATATATATATATATATATATATATATATATATATATTTATTCTTCTTTTAACGTGCTTTTATTATATATGCCTTCTTTTGAAGGACTTTTTATATAGATCGATATGACATATATATATATCATACCTGACCCAACGCCCTTTCTTCCAGCAGCGAGAAGTTATAGAGTTCGAGACGTGTGAGATGTTTGTTATATATATATATCCATTTGCTTTTTAAGCAAATATCCGTTGATTACATAATCCCGGGATATAGCAAAGCGTCCGCCTCTTTGATCAGTCGGCTGCGGGTTTATGTATATAGCTGCTGCTGTAACCGACTGAGCCATAGGCTCTATATATATATATATATATATATATATATATATATATATATATTATATATATATATATATATATATATATATATATATATATATATATATATATATATATATATATATATATATATATGCACACATACTATTCATTGAACACCCATGTTATTAACATCTACACGATCATACATTGCTGGCTAAGAAAAAGCTTTTATATAAATACCTCCCGTCATCATATGATCCTGCTCTTGCCCCCTTTGCAGCCTCTACTTGATATGGCAAACCATCCCCAATAGTTTTTCCCCCGTCTTAATCTTCATCGCAAAACGCCCTCATTTGTAACCTAATCCTTTGGCTTCTGTTTCCCAATAGTTCCCAAAAGTGAACAAATGATTTCATCAGCTGACTTTACCAGCCTCTCCAGACCACCCCTGTATAATGATGGGTCCTCGAGGGTCTTTGAGTGAAGAGAAATCCTACTCGATAGCTGGAGTTTAATCTTCTTTCGGTTCCCGTTGATATCCTTAATTAGAAATACCTCTCAGTCTTAAATCTATTTCTTTTTCAAATATTTCCAGGTCGTTCAAATCACTTCTGAAGGAAGAGCGCTGATCGTACGATCATGAACCTTATAATGAGTTGGTTTTATTCATTTCTAGTTAGGCAAAATCTTTTAGGGATTGTTACAGCTTTCAGTTCCTTTCTGAAGAATGTCTTTTGCTTGATGTTCTTTCCTTTAATGAAAGTGTTCTCCTGAAGAATATCTTTTGCACTCTTCCATTTTTATCTTCCGACTTTTCAGCGTCTTACTTATGTATTAAAGAACGTCTGATCTCACACATGTCCTTGAAATCAGTTATATGTTTTTCTCAATCACAGTTTTCAGAACTGATTTGAAATGTGTGAGGAGAGTGAAAAAAATTTGACAGTATTCTTTGCATTCATAAAACTGTGACTAATTGATTTTTCCGTCCATGAAATAAGTTGTAACATTATTTCTTATATTGTTCATTTTATTTACTTACGTGCAAATCATAATCCTTTGAAGGGGTTACAAAGTTTCCTTGAGTTTTTTCCTTAGACTTTAATGCGCTCCAAAATAAATTTACTTTCGAAAATAACTTCCCCTAAATCATTTGGATAATTATTATTATTATTTTTTTTTTTTTGCATTGAAAGAGGTACGTAAAAGTTATAGGCAGACTATCAAAAGAAAATGTTACTTTCCTCTACAGCTGGGTCGTGAATTCCAGTTTCAGAGGCAATGGGATCCCATTCCAAAATTTATGCAGCGGAATTTGCAGGCTAATTCCCACTTTCCAAATGAAGGAGAGAGACATATTACACCATAACCCCATTCCTATTTTCAAGCGAGGGACTTTTACTAACTAAATAGCACAGGAGTGTCTTTCATATTTTCTCATATAGAGCAAAAAATAAGAGTAAGTAATACTTGATCGTTAATGACTGTTGGCCATATAGATTATGAAATGCATAATAGAGGTTGTGCAATACACTCATGTTTCGGAAACATTGACTTTTCTTAGGATATTTTTTGTTTATGAAAAAACTTGAATCTTCGCCTCGTAAAACTTCAGTACCAAATCGTGAACAATTAGACTTATTTTTATTCACTGTCAAAATTTTTTTTTTATTATAAACAGAGCTAAACCTTCAACTCTCTCTCTCTTAATGAGAATGTCATGAAATACGAACGTCTAATATCGAGTGAGAGAGAGAGAGAGAGAGAGAGAGAGAGAGAGAGAGAGAGAGAGAGAGAGATGGTGTTTTCCTGACAACCGTACGGTCAGTTACAAATTGTCTCTCTCTCTCTCTCTCTCTCTCTCTCTCTCTCTCTCTCTCTCTCTCTCTCTCATAAAAAAGGAAAGCCATACCAACACACCAGACTTGAAATAAACACCATTCCAAAAATATAATCGTGGAACATCGAGGCCGATTTTTTTTTTTTTTTATCCCGGGAACCTGGACTTCTAAGAGTAATTTCCATTTGGACGTTGTGACACAGTCATGTCATCCTCCCATTCTTAATTTTCGTTTTTGCTTGCAATAATCACACAATGTCGCCTGCACTTTCATTATCCGACAGTTGCGGAGTCACGTCTAGCCTGTGCATTGATCGTTTAATTTCTATTTGTAATTGCGATGGCGTAGCCTTTGTCATGTATGAATGCACGCATGGATTACGAGAGATAAAAGCATGAAAGCAATTACAGTGTGGGCTCGGTCCGTGCGTATCGTTCTGTATGTATGTGATTACGGAAGCAATTTTATATATATATAATGTATATATATATATATATATATATATATATATATATATATATATATATATATATATATATATATATATATATATATATATATATATATATGTGTGTATGTGTGTGTGTGTGTGTGTGTGTGTGTGTGTGTGTGTGTAACAACGTTGAATTGTTCGTGCCTATGTTATCTACGTCATCAACGGCCGACGTAATGAAGAGATGGGGTGGGGGGGGGGAAGACGAGCAAACGCTCCCTTGCATTAATAAACGCAATGAGCAAGAGCAATGAACGTAACCGCGATTCATCACTGCGAGAGAGAGAGAGAGAGAGAGAGAGAGAGAGAGAGAGAGAGAGAGAGAGAGAGAGGGAGGGAGGCAGGCAGAAATTAGCTGCGGCACTGGGTGCGCTGCTTATTCTGACCTTAATTACATTCATAATGCAATAATCCGTAAATCTGGAAGATCAAAGAATCTCTCCCTTCCCCTCCCCTCTCCCCTCCCTCTCCCCCTTCTCTCTCTCTCTCTCTCTCTCTCTCTCTCTCTCTCTCTCTCTCTCTCTCTCCCCAGAAACGTTGCAAAATTCGAGGGCAGAGAACGAACGACTGCTGAATTCATTTGCCTCCGCTCTTCACCTCTGGAGTCTCGTCCGTGTAATTAATTAGCTCCGGTGATGAAATCTCAAACCGTTGAGCTCATTAATACTAAAATATTATGGCGACGACCAGAGAATAAAAAGGGAATCAAACACTCGTGTCTTAATTCATCACGATTCGGTTGATGATCAATCGGAGGGACGAGCAATTTCATTTTATTTTTTATGTCGGATGGACTGAAAAAAAAGGGTGCATTGCTCCTTACTAATTGTTCATTGCTCCCGTTTAAAAATGATTTCACAGGGGATCAGTGAGATGTTTCGTCTTCTGATTTCATCATTACTTTTAAGTAAAATCTTCGCAAGGTAGAAAAGTGTTGCTGTAATTGGAGGTTTGAAAATTAAAAGAATCGTCGAGTAATTAGTAATTAACCCCCGAGGACATCACCTTGAAAATGCATAAGATTTGTGATTCTTTACTTTTTTGGCATCCGCTAATACTACTTTGTCCAAAAAAGGTGTGATTTTTCGGGAGGTATCTGCTAATACTACTTTATCTGGTCCCAAAAAATTTTGATTTTTTTTGGCATACGCTAATACTGCTTTATCTGGCCAAAAGAGTTTTTTTTTGGGCATCCGCTGATACTACCTTATCTGACCATAAAAGTTGTGATTTTTTTGGCAACCGTTAATACTACTTTGTATGGCCAAAAAATTTTGGATTTTTTTTGGCATCCGCTAATACTACTTTACCTGGCCCAGATTGTTGTGATTATTTTGGCATCCGCTGATACTACTTTATCTGACCATAAACGTTGTGATTTTTTGGCATCCGTTAATATTACTTCGTCTGGTCAAAAACATTTTGATTTTTTTTTTGGCATCCGCTAATATTACTTTATCGGGCCCAAAAAGTTGTGATTTTTTTGGCATCCGCTGATACTACTTTATCTGGCCCAAAAAGTTGTGATTTTTTGGCATCCGCTGATACTACTTTATCTGACCATAAAGTTGTGATTTTTTTTGGCATCCGCTGATACTACTATATCTGACCATAAAGTTGTGATTTTTTTGGTATTCGTTAATACTATTTATCTGGCCAAGAAAGCTGTGATTTTTTTTGGCATCAGCTGATGCCACTTTATCTGGCCATAAAAGTTTTTTTTTTTTTGGCATCCGCTAGTAACACTTTATCTGATCATAAAAATTGTGATTTTTTTGGCATCCGCTAGTACCACTTTATCTGATCATAAAAATTGTGATTTTTTTTGGGATCTGCTAATACTACTTTGTCTGGCAAAAGAAAAAAAAATAATAATAATTATAAAAATTCGAAGGGTTAAAAAACCCTGTATTCGTTAATATACGTTTACAAAAGAAAGTTCTGAAACTGGTTTAGTGCAATGTTATGTCTCTGCTTTCTGACGAATCTTTGAGGCGGCGTAAAATAAAGAGCAACGGTTTATTTCACTATCAGTCATTGCTTTGAAAACCTACATTCTACTTTTTGCGATGTATATTCACAATAATGCAAGGCTGTAAAGAACATAATGATTGTGAAAGTGTATTTATGTTTTTATGCGCCCAACATTTGCTTCAAAAGTGGAAAGAAGCAGGGAAACACTCATGTAGGTCCAGTAGTGTTGAACTGTACACAAGAAAATCCTTAAACAACGATTAAACATCGTAGCATTATTAGCAGACTACAAGAGGTGTCGTACACTGGGCTCTATTGGATATCGAGGAAATTATACAGTGCTTTTTATTTTATTGTTCATTACGAATCAGTTAATGAAGGATGTTTGTCGCTTGCTTATCAGAGGTGCCATAGCATATTAGATATTGCTGTAAATGACACGTAGAAAAAATTTTTATTATCAAAGTTGGAAGAACTATACAAGAGATACCTCATCATAGGCAAGCTAAAAATACTCTCTCTCTCTCTCTCTCTCTCTCTCTCTCTCTCTCTCTCTCTCTCTCTCTCTCTCTCTCTCTCTCGATGCCATGGCAAATTAGATATTACTGTAGACGAAATGTAGAAAAAAGTTGGTTATCAAAGTTGAAAAACTATGCAAAAAAGACACTTCATCATAAGCAGACAAAAGATAATTCTCTCTCTCTCTCTCTCTCTCTCTCTCTCTCTCTCTCTCTCTCTCTCTCTCTCTCTCTCTCTCTTTCTGTGTGTGTGTGTCTGTGTGCATGGTGGTCAGTCTCTTTCTCTACAAAAATACAATTCTGATACAATTTAAGGCTGCCTCCAGTCAATGTATCTGGCAAAACAGCAACTCTTCAGAAATGCAACTCAGGTAAAACATAAAGCTAAAGCGAATTAACGTGACAGACAAACGAACAGACAGACCCGACAGACAGAAAGGGTGAAGGTACGCTGTTAGTTATATCATGCTTCTAACTTCTGATCTAAACGGATGCCCTCCATCTGGAGCTGAACTTTCCTCTATATTGTTTTTATCTGGGAAGACAATGAAGGGTTATCTGTCTTCGTTTGCGCAGCGTCCACTTGAACAAGTGGATTTCAAAAAGTGTGGGCAGTGAACGATCTCTCCTGTCAGAGTGACTTTGCTGCAGAATTTTTTGTACTTAACTGATATTGCATTTACGAGAGAGCCAGGCTTTGGTAAAAATGATCTAGGGGTCGTTTTCTTAAAATGTTCATTTTTTTAATGTGTCTATCTATCTATCTATCTATCTATCTATCTATCTATCTATCTATCTATCTATCTATCTACTAACATCGACTTAGAATTTAGAAACATGTGGAATGGGGACTATCATACGAATAGCCAACTGTCACTGCTGGTAAAATGATGAAGGCTGTAAACAGATTGTGACTAAAATTCCTGCAAATGACTTCAGGGATATTATGCTTCCAGCCTCTCCACTGACTTTGCTAGTTCCAGATCAGCTCATCTGCTTTAAAACTTAGGTAAACGGTAATTCCACGTCGGACGAAATCTCCTACTTATTAAAACCTATGCACTGTTGCAGTAAAGCTTTTTGGCAAGGCAGTTTTAACTTGAAAACTGCTCCTGGAAATTGCTAATATGATGAAGAGAGAGTATTCAGTTTTATGTCATAACTCTTCTTCACTAGTAATATTATGTACTGTGGAGCATTTATAATATACAATTTCAAGCGGAAACGTTTGATCCAAGTACTTACGATAGTGATTTATACTTTTCGAATAAGCCAACCAACTTACTCCAACTTTTCCGGATCATCAATATTTTTTTCCAGCGTGATAAATGAGTTTTCTTGTACCTATGATTTTAATCCCCAATGATTGAGTGACGTCTGCTTCTAAGAAATCGTTAAACCTAACCTTGACAGTCGTTGTGAGTCTAGACGTGTTGAGACTGCAGACTGATTTGAGTAATGTCCCTAAGGAACTGATATTGCAACGCTTTTTGTAGCAATTTTGTAGGATAGATATTATTGCACTAATTTGAACTAGTAAGCCTACATATTACAGTCGTTTTAAACGCCCAATTTAAATCCTATTGTCCATTTTTACAGCACTAAAAAAATGGTATAAAATACTTCCAGAACTCTAGTTATGATTTGCAATACTTTTTTAAAGGGCTGACAGGAAGATACTTTGTTTTCGGTTATAGTCAAAGGGATATCTATTGCAAGAAATGCCCTTTTGGGTTGACACATGAGGTTATCACGGGGCTACGCTTCCCTGCAACTCAGTCATTTTAAAAGTACATGACTTTTAGGCACTATCAAATTAGATAACTCATTCCGGTGAAATTAATATTAATGCCAGCTTGAAAACAAAACAAAAAAAAATCATCCGTGGATATTTTTGCCGGGGAACTTTTAATCAAACAAACGAAATCCTGAATTCTATTCATTAAATTCATCCCGTCGTGAAATGATTCGTTTGTATGTGCTGCGCAATACTGATGTGAAATTAAATTCTAGATGGATGTCGAATTTCAATTTGGCTAGATTATACTTTATGCAGATCTGTGTCCGGTGCAAAATAGGTCGCTGGATGCTGCTGGTGCTCTGTGAACAAGGAAAGGTATTACATTTTGAGTGCTTCAGCGTCGAGGGTTGTTTTTCCTCTATTCATGCCGTTTTGGATCATCGCCTTCATCAAGGACAAAACGTTATATTTATTAAGTGTTTTCTTATGATTATTAGATGGCTTTCTTCATCTTCGCCTCTTTCTTTTCTTCAGTGGAATATAATCAATATTTTATCCACTTTTTTTGCATTGCATTTTTCTTGATTACGAATATAACGTTTTAGTTTGCCTTTCTTTTCTTAATAAATGTCATAGAAAAATTCCCATGTTCATTAAAAAGTTATTTTAGGATTTTAGTCTTTCCTTAATACTAAATCATGCGTTAAAATATGTTTTGCAGGTTCATTCACGTCTTTATAGCAAGATGGAAACAAAATGGAATTTGAAAAGAACGAATGTATATAAATGAATATATTAATTATTATATGTGTCTGTAGTTATATACTCCATAAACAAGCATTTCCCACTAATAATCGATGACCCCAGAGGAAAATCAAACTAGCTGCTACCACATTCTTAACTGGAAAACCAGTCCAAACTTATTCAGAATTGGACTCAGAGTCAGTGTGCTTTAGCCCATATACACAAGGTTCCCTACAACTAAATCTTACAAGAACTAGTTTTATGAATATTAGGACCATTATATCCCATTTCATAACCCACACCAAGTATCTTGTACATAGTAGTAAACTTCCGTTTCTACCAAATAAAACTTCCGAATGAAACCGTATTCACCAGCCTTATCCTTTCGTAGTTGATGGATATGTTAGTTAGACTCTTTTGTACTTACTCTTTAAGATGCAAAATCATACACAGAATATAATTGTTAATCTTCTTTTTCCGCCACTGGTGGGGCAAGCGTCTTAAGCGTGTTTCTGAAGATCTATCTCGAGGCCTGGGCAAAAAGAGGCTGGGAAACGCAAATCTAAACCTCCTAGATATTATCGCCTTACTTTCGCCAAATCAAAGTAAGAAATCTTTTGCAGCCACTCATTTTCTAATTCGTACTCGAGGGTTTAAATTATAAAAGGAATGGATTTAGCGCAAACCCAAAGAACCAGGAAGAGGATTCGACAAGAATCTCTTTAGCCACCTTTTTCTGAAATAGTTCGGTCTATCTGTAACATCAAAGGAAAGTAATTTGTACATGGAGCCATCATTATGATTTTAATGAGGACTGGGAGCTTAAAGAATCCTTCTGAGACTAATGATTTTACTTCCTTTTTTTTTTTGTTTATTCTTGCTTGGAAATGAAGATGGATTTTTTCATAATCTCAGTCATAAGACTACATTTCAATATATATATATATATATATATATATATATATATATATATATATATATATATATATATATATATATATATATATATATATATATATACGTGAAAGTTTTTATCACACCGTGACTTCTATACAATCATGAAGTTACAAATGTCGTTTAATATCAAATTCACGCTTCTTCGGGAATATCCGCGATGGGGAATGATCGCCAAAGGGGAATTTATAAGTGGTAAATGGATCGGTACTGCCGGGTCCCAATCGAGACCCGGCAGTACCGATCCATTTATCACTTATAAATTCCCCTTTCCC
Source organism: Macrobrachium rosenbergii (assembly GCF_040412425.1). NCBI lineage: Eukaryota > Metazoa > Arthropoda > Malacostraca > Decapoda > Palaemonidae > Macrobrachium > Macrobrachium rosenbergii. Next base: position 37,944,251 of record NC_089783.1, on the reverse strand, counting down.
CTTCGGTGATCATTCCCCATCGGGGATATTCCCGAAGTAGCGTGAACTTGATATTAAACGACATTTGTAGCTTCATGATTATATACACACACACATATACATACTTACACACATATATACATATATATATACATACATATATATATATATATATATATATATATATATATATATATATATATGTGTGTGTGTGTGTGTGTGTGTGTGTGTGTGTGTGTGTATGAGTAAAAAGCCACAATAATATAAATGAGAGACTGTATTTTTCCAAAATACAAAAAGGATAAAACAGGGGAGTTTTCAACCGTTTGCACGACGGTCCTCTTCAGCCAACTGAATAAATATGCTCGTTTATCTTAAAAAGACAAATTGAAAAGAATTTCTGTGACAGTCCACGAAAACATCGAACAATCTTTCGGCGTGAATATAGCATTTATGTAATGGCTGCTTCCCCGTATCTGTGAGCCAACCGTTGTGATCTTTTTAATGGCTGTCGCTCCATCGTACGGTGCTCATTACTGGTGACTAGGTGATTCGTGGGTGGTGAACGACTTTCAGCATCGGTGCCTCCTGTTGTTTCTGCGACAACTGCCACTTCGACAACCTGTGCGGGGAGAGATGAGGGAGACTCAGTATCAGATGTTTTCCTGGACCTGGACTGTCACAAAAATTCTTCTCAATCTGTCATTTTATGATAAACAAGTATACTTATTCAGTTGGCTGAAGAGGACCGTCGTGCAAACGGTCGAAAGCTCCCCTGTTTTATCCTTTTAGTATTTTGGAAAAATACAGTCTCTCATTTACATAACTGTTGCTTTTTACTCACTATTTCCAATCACAATATATAGTATTATATATATATATATATATATATATATATATATATATATATATATATATATATATATATATATATATATATATATATATATATTTATAATATATAACGTCATACATATACATATTTATAAATAGTGTCCCAAGTACCTGTTTATTACATTTATCAATCATGGAATTCAAAACTTACCTCACTTAAAGCCAGATACCTGAATCCTCATAACAAAAAACATATGACTGAATACTCTGAAGGCAACGGTGATCTTTTAAAAAGTTTATCAACCATGTGAGGTATCAAAATATACTAAAGTTTATCAAAACAGTTGTGAGGTATCAATATATACTAAAGTAGAACAAAAGGCATCCCTCCATTACTGTGACTTTTCCTCCTCAATTCGAGTCACTTCAACAAAACTATCTATCATCCTGCTTTATTCACAAAGTTAATTCCTACCACTGGTCGCCAATAAATGAAACACTATTGTAAAACTCTAAATAAAAAAGTTTATTTTTAATTCAAAATTAATAAATAAAAATTCTCAATTTTAATTTGAAGAAAAATTACCATTACTTGGAAACAAACTTAATTAATTCTTGAATCAAATTATGAAACAGAATTAAATCACCAAAATGTTAATATGTGAAACAAAATTAAGCAAGCTAAAATTAGACCATCAAGAAATACTAAGATGTGAAAGAAAACCAAGTAAATATTTTGAAAACAAAAATATACACACAAAATTTAAAACTGTAAAATGTAATAAATCCCTTACAAAAGATTAATTGATTTAAACATCATAGTAAATCAATTTAAACAGCACACACAAAAATTAAAACTTTGAATGGCACACTAAATCAAATAAAAAACCATGGCTTTTAAATTTGTAAAATAACTGTACCTTACACAAGCTTTCAAAAGCTTTCACAATCTACAGCTGCTGTTCACAAAACACATCATAGGCGCCGTTACCAATAGATACTAATCATCACTATGTTATCAGATCTCACAAAAATTTAACAAAGCGGAGTGAGGTTTCTTAATAATTCCACTTTTTTTATGAGAGAGAGAGAGAGAGAGAGGGGGGAGGGGGAAACCGGCACAAAAAGTCTCCAGAATCAGAATGACAAATTTGCTTCTTCAATCAAAAACCCAAAGTCCCATAGAAGCTGGATGACGTCATCTTCGCTGTCAAAGCGTTTCTTTACAAGAAACCAAAGGCGGATGATATGTGATCATAGTTTAAGTGATTTAATTTCCACATGCTCTCTCTCTCTCTCTCTCTCTCTCTCTCTCTCTCTCTCTCTCTCTCTCTCTCTCTCTGAGACTAAAGGGTGATACGCAATACTTTCATCCACCCCCATGACATCAAGACAGAACTGTAGGCTACATGTTCAGAAACCCACGCAAGATGATGGGATCATTCAACTCGTGACTTTAACAGGAAAATGCTTGCTTGACCAAGCGCCCTTCTCTTATCTCGTCTGTTGACGTGACTTATCGTTCGGATCAAAACAAAGGCCCCACGACCTCGCAGTCACATGATCGCTAGAATGACGTAATCTTTGAACCACCCTAATAAGTTATCTAAAAGATTCTAAATTATGTTATAATTCCTTGTGAAATCCAGTAAACACTACACTGATACTAACAATATTTTAACAACTATTATTATTACATACATGAATAACCCTTGTGTACAGAAAAAATACGACACTTATAACAACACTGGGAAAAATGCACTATCAATATACTTTATAAACATACACACATATAATATATATATATATATATA